>NC_091459.1:18884643-19077143 GCF_027789765.1 Dendropsophus ebraccatus | reverse complement strand
CAAAGGTTATCAGTGCATTGAAGCAGAGATCTCTGTCTTTTGCTTGTTAACCCTTTTTTGTGTTGCAGCATGTAAGTAAACATTGGGTCACTTACACACTGCAGTATATAAGGGGTTAAGCAGACGGACACACACTCTTTGCTTCTCCCCCAGGCCTCTCTCCTGCAGGGGCCCCATAGCAACTGCCTACCCTGCCATTGTGGTAGCTACACCACTGGCACTGGGTCAGGGAGAGACAGGTCATTCTGAAGACTGTTTCGTGGGTAGAATTTCCCACTTTCTCCAAGAGGCCAGAGGAATCAAGAAGTTCTACCCGCAAAACAGTCTCCAGGATGACCTGTCTTTCCCTGCCCCAGTGCAATATTCCTGGAAGATGCTACAATAAAGATTGCAAGATAGGAATTTTGGTGAGTGCTGCTTGAACATTTTTGCCGTTCTGTCTCTAAAAACCCTATTAAACAAAGCAATTATCGGCTGTATTTTCGCCGATTATCGGCCATCATAACCGATAATCGCTTTGTGTAATAGAAGGCAACAATCAGCCGACATGAAAGATGTCAGCTGATCGTTTTCTGTCAACACATTGAAAGACAAACGACTAAGATAGCAAAGATCTGCTGCCATCGTTCCATGTAAAAGGGGCAGTGGCAGCAGACCACCGCTATCTCCTATGGGCTCCCAAGACGATCTAAAGATCGGGGAGCCGGGAACAAGAAGCAAGCGAGCGCTGACCTGACAGGTCGGCACTCGCTTGCTCCCGGAGATGGCCCCATAGAGGCTTAAGGCTTGTGCCATTTCACAATATATAGAGATGGGGATGATCTTGACATATCATATATAAAAAACTGCATTGCAATATATGATGACACATAAATTACAGTACAGTCACTATAAATACAATTTTAATGTTTTCCAGTGGGAAAATAGTAGTAAAAAAAAATTGGAAACAATGGCGTTGCCGAACAAGTCACTGCTGCAGTTTTATTGCAAAAGACAGAAAACACAGAGTCATAGTCTGAAAGAACAAGGATTCCAACTCTTGTAATAACACTCATGCTGATAGAGCACTTGGTGCACTCTGCCAGGCCTATTTTCTTATTAGTGATTATTGTATCTTCTAACTGTGCTTGCCAGTGACTATTTAGATTGTACACTGGTATTTTTCATTGCACATAACATCTTTTTCATTCCTTTGTATCAGCAAAATAAGGACAGAAAATGTAACAAACTAGTTGTCAAAGGGAAACTGACAGCAGGGATCTGCATATATCCATGCTGATAGTTTCCAGTAATCTACTGAGCGGGCATCCTGTAGGCAAAGTAACTTTTTTTCCTACGTGTGATCTGGTGTTTTCGGAAAAGGGATCTTTATTTTGGGCTGACAGGGCCACAGAGGCGGGCCTGTGCACACCCTGCTCCCTGGTCACCGCTGTGTCTTCAGGCCAGTTCCGCCTAAGTCAAGAAGAATTGACAGCCAGATCCTGTTGAAATCCCGGCTGTCAATAATTTTGGAGGCTTCTTGTAGCAAATTTTGTAACAGCACTCCTGTGGTAGTCAGATGCTCAGTGAGAATGGGTTCCTCAACCACAAACAGTATTTTTGACATGTCATAGAGACATCTCAAAAATTTTGATTGATCCGGGTCTGAGTGTCCTCTCCCCGCTTCTTGAGTTAGAAAAAGTAGTTGGACTCCATAGAGCTCCATTCTAAGTCTGACTCTTTTTTCTAACTCAGAGTGGAGAGTGAACGCGCTGCAGCGTAGTCTTCTCCTGGCTTATTCTCCAGATCAGTACAGGTCTGAAAACTCAGACCGGGACGGATCGAAACTTTTGACTTGATGATCGAACAGCGGAAAATCTTAGGTTCTATAAAGCTCGAACCTTGTTGAACCTTCCCCATTTGATTCCCCGGGAAGGCATCGGGAATCAAATGCGGAAGGTTCAACAAGGTTCGAGCTCTATAGAACATAAGATTTTCCGCTGTTCAACCATCTCTTTCTATGACATGACAAAAGTTTTTTGTAACAACAGGGACACTTTAAACGTAGTGTAGTTATAACATTTCTCCTTGTAATCCCACCAGATATATTAGTAGATAGAGACAACGTTTCGGTCCTTCCGGACCTTTATCAAGCCCTGGCCTCTGATAATAGCAGTTTATAGAAATCTGGTAGAAAGAACTCCTGGGATTGACAAAGGTCTGGGAGGACTGAAATGCTGCCTGTAATAAACATTGGGAAAAATTAATTGTTGAGTCTAATAGCTGGGATTTTTCCATCTAGTTTTAGCCATTTGTATTTCTCCTTGTGCTTGGTGAATTTAGCAAAAATTGTGCAGAGCTTTTTTTTTTTGTCTTACAAACAAGTGAAATTTATTCACTGGGTCCGGAATAGACATAGGACTGTGCAAGTAGGTGCAATTTTTTAAAATAAATTTTTGCACACATGATAAATAAGACACAAATCACAGATTATACAAATACTTAGGACCACATATGGAATACTGTGTACGTCAGACTACATATGGAATACTGTGTACGTCAGACTACATATGGAATACTGTGTACGTCAGACTACATATGGAATACTGTGTACGTCAGACTATATATGGAATATTGTGTACGTCAGACTACATATGGAATACTGTGTACGTCAGGCTACATATGGAATATTGTGTACGTCAGACTACATATGGAATACTGTGTACGTCAGGCTACATATGGAATACTGTGTACGTCAGGCTACATATGGAATACTGTGTACGTCAGACCACATATGGAATACTGTGTACAGTTTTGGGCATCAGTATGTAAGAAGGACATGGCTGAACTGGAGTGGGTGCAGAGGAGGGCGACCAAGGACATTAAGGGAATAGGTGGGTAACAGTACCAAGACAGGTTCTCAAGCTTGGGATTATCTAGTTTAGAACAAAGATTTCTTAGGGGCGATCTGATCAGAATGTATAAATATATGAATGGACAGTACAGAGATCTTTGTAGTGTTTTTTTTTTTGCTCTTAGGTCTGTAACCATGACAAGGGGGCATCCTCTACGTCTAGAGAAAAGAAGGTTTCACCACCATCACAGACACAGATTCTTTACTGTAAGAGCAGTGAGACTATAGAACTCTTTGCCATATGGTGTTGTCATGGCTAATTCATTGAATATGTTTAAGGGAGGCCTGGATGCTTGAAAAATATAATATTACAGGTTCTGGGCATTAGATTACATGTGATAGAACGCTGATCCAGGGATTCGGGAAGGAGTTTTCTCCCTGTGATGGGGCAAATGGTATCTGCTTCATTAGGGTTTTTGCCTTCCTCTGGGTCAGCACCGTAGAGTTTCTGTAGGTTGAACTTGATGGAATCTTGTCTTTTTTAACCTTATCAATTACTATACCAAACAGACAGATTATTAAAAAAAAATAAAAATCATGTAATAATTATTCGCACATTGAAATAAATACCATTTAGACCAAAAAAAAATGGCTGGAACCAGGGGGTGGAGACACAGGATGTTCTGATCATGCACCTCAAAGACTACTGGGAAATGTAAATTTTACACCAGAATTCTATGTGACGGACACACACCACAATATATTTAACTCACTTAAGCTGCACATTATTTGGTCACAATTTAACACTTGCTTTGAAACCCACTACAACAAGTTATACAACCAAAACACATGCCCATGGGTTTTGGTTGTGTAACTACTGGGAAATGTATTCTAATAGCAGTTCAGGGGAAGAAGGAAAGCAAGAAAGATGAAGCTGAGGAGCGGAACTACTATAAAACCACATGGCAAGTTTTAGGAGGGAATTTGAATCTGCAAGCTCAAATCTGCGCTATCAAATCTGCTTTAGATCCTGTACGTGTGAACACACCCTTAGGCTATGTTCACACTACGTATATTTTCATAAAACTACCGATTGCAACAACGGCCATGATTATTACGAAAATATACAAAGCATTGCTGCCTATAGAATCCCAGCCAGAGCTTATACACATGGTATATGCTCTGACTAGGATCCCTAGCGAGTGCACACTATGGAGTAAGCAGCTCCGGATGCATGCTCCATAGTGTGCAGTTGGTAGTTCTGATGCGGGCGCGCAGCTTGCATCACAACTCTGCGGTGCTAAAGATCATCTAGCCAGTTGTGCAGTACCGGCTGGGATGATCTTTTCTGAGACTGGCTGTTCCGTGACCCGGCCGGTTCACGGAACGGTCGGTCTCTTACAAGGTCTGAACATAGTCTAAGAGTGTGTTCACACATACAGGATCCGCAGCAGATTTGGTGGTGCAGATCCACAGCATATCCGCATCAAATTTGTTGGTGCAGATATCAATGTAACTAAATAACTGAACAGATCTGCTCCGGATCTGCTGCGGATCCTTAATGATTCAATGTTCTCTTATATTGCCTAAGTATAAACTGAAAAGCAGCCATTCGCTTTTTTGTAGCAAAATGATTTTTTATTATACAGGCTTCAAATTGAATACAAATAAACATTAAACACCAAATAAATATTGTATTCCTTACAAGAAGATACAAGAAAATAACCCAAAATGTCAACAACGTTCATGCATGGATATATCGTCCTTATCTGCCAATGACACAGATCCATCTCTATAGGAATAACAGCAGCTGTAAGGAGCCCAGGTATGACCCGCTGTACTAGTTTACATTTCCTTGCCAATTACCACCGCTCTTTGGATTCTTTAAGCAGGTCAAGTAAGAAGCATTAAGGAAAAATACTGTGACTTTGTCTACGGGAATCTAGTTCATTTTAAAACGTCAAGGTACATAACACTGGGAAATAATTTGTACTTTGAATAAAGGTGCCCCAGATAAAAAAAACAACAACAAATGTATTTCCATTCCGTATCCTTATATTCACAGACGACGATAAAGCAAGAGGAAACAATAAAGACGTTTGTTTGTAACATTTTTATTGCATTGCGCTCAAGGAAAGTAATTGTAGATGCTAGACCATATTTTAAAAGCTATTGTGGTCTACAAGGGATACATGAAAACAAGAGAACAAATTTAAAATCACAGTTTGGCACTTTCACTCATGGTTTAGCAAGAAGCATTAAACTATCAGTGCATCAGATAAATCAGTAGGAAAGGAAGCCATTCAGCTCGATTTGCACTCGCGAAATGCTACAGGTTATTAAAAGAGCATTAACAATGTATCGATGATAGATGGTTGACAATCCGCATGAAGCTTTCTGACAAAGATAGATCGTACGTCATGGATAGATGGCAGCCAAACCCAAAGTCAATATTTAATTGACAGTTGTAAAATAATATCTGGCTTCTATTTTCCTTCCAATTGCTCCTTTTGTTAGGGTAGGTTTGATAGATTACAGACATTGCCTAGCTTTAGATGTTTTTGCATATGTTTGTTTTTTTTGCCAATTGTCCAGTAAGTCCTCACGATCCTCTCTACCAATGTAGTTGTCAGTCAGTATTTTGTTTTTGGATTTTGCTTTATTATGTTTTTAAACCCAATTTTTCATATGTACAATGACCCAGAACCAAATATGCTATATATAAAATATAATAATAACAATAATAATAATAATAATAATGAGAAAAAAAAGAAGAAGATAGAGATGAGCGAACCGGGTTCGGGTTCGAGTCGATCCGAACCCGAACTTTCGGTATTTGATTAGCTGGGGCTGCTGAAGTTGGATAAAGCTCTAAGGTTGTCTGGAAAACATGGATACAGCCAATGACTATATCCATGTTTTCTACATAGCCTTAGGGCTTTATCCAACTTCAGCAGCCACCGCTAATCAAATGCCGAAAGTTCGGGTTCGGATGGACTCGAGCATGCTCCAGGTTCGCTCGTCTCTAGAAGAAGAATAAAGAAAAGATGTGTCTTTCAATAATCTGCATTAAGTAATCAAACATTAAGTGAATAGACTAACCTTATTAGTTTACAATAAACTAAAATTAATTAATAACATATAATAATTATAACATAACAAAATTAATTTATAACATATAGGGGGAAATTTATCAGACATGGTGTAAAGTGAAAACAAAGTGTTATTCAGTATATACATCTATAATATGTCTATGTGACCGATTATTTCCAGCCATACTACATTACACAGTTAATTTATGATCATTAGAAATCTTTCCGAACTATGGGGGAGATTTATCAAACATGGTGTAAAGTGAAACTGGCTCAGTTGCCCCTAGCAACCAATCAGATTCCACCTTTCATTTTCCAGAGAGTCTGTGAGGAATGAAAGATGGAATCTGATTGGTTGCTAGGGGCAACTGAGCCAGTTTCACTTTACACCATGTTTGATAGATCTCCCTCATAGTATCTAAAATCATAGTTAGAAAGTGTGGAAGAAATTCAAACAGTTTCCCCGCCCCTGACATGATATTGATACATGTTGCCAGGTGGAAAAACACTCCATTACAGGGCTTTTCTGTCCGTAGTCTCCGTACGAGACATGGGAATAAGCCCTAAGCCCTATATTCATGAAAGGTACGTACAACAGCTGTTGTTTGGCCCTCAAAAACAATGTTCGTTATAGTGAGTGTCAAACAATACCCATTGTTGCATTAAAAATTGCATTGAAATCGATGCACAACGGACGGAAGTAATTGACATGTTGTTTATTTCCACGGCCATAGTGAACAATGCTTTCTGAACAATTTGTATGGGCACTATATTGTATATGGCCTAAGTTATAAATTAAAGGGGTTGTCCAGCGAAAATCCTTTTCTTTTTAATCAACTGGTTTCAGAAAGTTATATAGATTTGTAATTTACTTTATTTTACAAATCTCAAGTCTTCTCATACGTATCAGCTGCTGTATGTCTTGCAGGAAGTGGTATGTTCTTTCCAGTGTGACACAGCACTCTCTGCTGACACCCCTGTCCATGTCAGGAACTGTCCAGAGCAGGAAAGGTTTTCTATGGTAATTTGCTGCTACTCTAGATAGTTCCTGTCTCGGACAGAGGTGGCAGCAGAGAGCACTGTGACAGACTGGAAAGAACACACCACTTCCTGCAGGATATACAGCAGCTGATAAGTAGGGAAAGACTTGAGATTTTTAAATAGTACTTTACAAGTAATTTACAAATCTATATAAGTGTCTGAAACCAGCTGATTTGAAAGAAAATGATTTTCACTGGACAACCCCTTTAAGGAATAAGAGGTTAATTGAGAAAATGTATCCTTTGATGAAACTCTGTTCCTGTTTCTACTAAAAATCTATCATTCCTATCATTTCATCAATCTTATTTAAAATTAAAGTTGATGGATGAAGGCCATCATCGGCCCCAACTTTTATATTATAAAAAAAAAAGAAAAAATCAAACTTACTCATATAATTGGATGATCCACTAGCGTTAATAGAGAGCACAAATAACATCCAGCCATAGAAGTGCCTGCCAATTACCGACACATGTTATGTCTGAGTCATCTTGATTAAAGAAAATGAAAAACAAGGTCTTGTGATATCCACCCATATGCTGGGATTGCTGGTCTCCCTCTGCTCCCAGCGGAGGAAGAAGATTACAGAAGGGGATGGAGAGAGTTATAGGGCCAATATTAGTTGGCGCGCACTGGATTTCCACAGAGAATACTCACAATTATAACAAGGCATGTGTCCGATACATCCAGGCACCTGGAGCTAAACTAGGGATATAGCACCATCACTAACTAGAAGACCATAATCCAACAAATCCAACAAACACACATCCGCGTACATGTACACAACATACTGTAATAGCTCTAAGAGCTTCGCTCGGTCTACCACCACTTCTGGCCTTCAGCCAGCCGACTAATTCATCGGAGATCCTAAACAAGTATTTGTATTTGAATTCCAGTTTATAGATTTTTCCCAATGGTGTAATTAATGAAGTGTCCATAAATAAACACATAGGAGGTCGGATTTGTCTACGCCAGCGCAGGAAGCAAACGCCGGCTTCTGATAGACAGGGCTCAACGTATTCCCTATGTTAAGCTTTTAGCGAGCTGTTAAGTGGATGGCTTGAATTTACACTGTCGGAGCACTTCTGCAAATAACAGCAATAAAAGGTTTTCTGGTAATGCTGGGTAATGATTTATACAAGCATTCGGTTACACTATATAGTCCTTTCCTAGTACAAGTAAAAGCATTTGCTCTTTCTTCCTTTAAATAAAATAATGCATGCTGTGTTATTTTTTTTTTTTTACTTTTACTCGCCGAAGGGGTAATAAGAGTTTTGTTTTTGCTGCACGTATAGTCGCCGTGGCATGCTAATAGATGGAAAATATACGTCTGGTGTGTTCGGTACACAAGTGGCAATGATTGGGATTGCTGAGTCAAAGGACAGAGGATAGGCTTTGTCCTGAACAATTGTTTTGTACCGAAACAATTTTTTTTTAAAGGCTTATTGTGCTTGACTTTTATCATCTTGTTATTTTCAATGTTTTCTATTATTATAGCTTGTGGAGACTTGGTATAACAACGGATCTTTGATATCATGAAAATGCAGCAGGTAGAAAATCAGAAAAACAACAAGAAGCGGGCGAGTGATAAATATACAGTAGGGTTTGAAAGTGACTTAAAGAGACTCAGTAGGTTTGTGCTGTCCTTTGTCAGGGTAGCATAAACTAGCCACAGAGAAGCTGAACAGAATGATGTATCACTTACATTGTTCTGTACTGCTGATCCAGAGATCTCCTCCTGAATAACATGGACAATAAGTAGTCCTCTCCATTATGTGCATGAGCCCAGTAGTCCTGAATATTCATGAGAAGCAGAAAGCTCCGCCCACCAGCTGTTGATTTGCAGTTATTTATCCATGCTGTTTATAGGTAGTTAATTGTAAATCAGCAGTTTGAGGGCTGGGGGAGGGGTGTGGCATGAATCCTGTTCTCCTGCATATTAGGAGAACAGTTGAAAAAAAATGATGTAAGTAATACATTGTTCTGTTCAGCATTTTTCTCACTTGTTTATGCTGCCCTCGTTTAAGGCATCATACATCAAGTGACAGATTCCCTCCAAGTCCCAGAAAATCGCAATTGCAAAGACCATTGAATGAAATGTTTGTAGTGAGCAAAGGAAAACTGTAAATAAATGTTGCCAGACTTGATCCATTCAGGAATTTTGCAAAACAGTGAAACTTCTTAAAAACATGTCTGTCTGTGTCATAACTAAGGATGGTCCGAGCCTGCCGAGGTTCGGGTTCGTATGAACCCGAACGCTCGGCATCAGATTCCCGCTGTCTGGCCGCTCCGTGCAGCGGGTGGATAGAGCGGGAGGACCGCCTGGAAAACTGGGATACAGCCTATGGCTATGGCTGTATCTCAGTTTTCCAGGCGGTCCTCCCGCTGTATTCACCCTCTCCATGGAGCGGGCAGACAGCGGGAATCATTGCAGAGAGTTTGGGTTGGTACGAACCCGAACCTCGGCAGGTTCGGACCATCCCTAGTCATAACTGCTCCCTTAACCAGACCAGATTTCCTGCAACAGATTTTTGATTCCACCTTATAATATGCATACTAGCCAAATGATTTAGGAAAACCACCCCATAGAAGAAAACTTGTTAGTGTTATTTTTGGTGGTTGTGACATTTTACTGTACTAAATCCCCACTGTAGCGGCAGCTGCAAAGGAATTGCCTGGATGGACAGGAATTTCCACAGTAAACCAGTTTTAAGACCGCTTAAGCCCATCTCAAACATAAAGTGAATCTGGCAAAGACTGTTTACACGAAGCGGTTCGCGAATTTCTGCGAATGACCAACGACAATTGGAGAACATGTTGAAAGATCACAACGAACGATTTCTCGCTCCTTTCTTGATAGTTTGCTGTGTTTGTATGAGCCGATTATCGATCGTTGTCGCGAAAATTCAAACGATAATCATTCCGTGTAAACCCACCATTACAGTGATTTATTAATAGTCAAGCACTAACAATATTAATTTTTTAAAAAATTGTATTCAAATACAAATAATATACTTATTTATTTTTTATTTATTTAAATTTGCTTGTAAATATTGTTATATAGTCTTGAAGGGTCACTATCATCACTGTCATACCTGACCCCTGACGTACCTGACTCCTGCAGCAGCCTCTCATGGCCTGGATGAACTTTTGCCTGGTCAGCAAGTCAGTGACTGGGGCGGTGTCCTGTCCCAGTCACTGATTGGCTGGGCGGCAATCACTCAGCCGGTGTTGTGATGTTGCAGCTAGCGAAGCTGCAGGACCCCGGCTGATGTAAACAGGACCCGGGAGCAGCGCTACAAAGGCACGGGGATGGGTGAGTTCACTTGTTTATATTTTTTCACCCACCCCTGCCTGCCATTTTTAAAGTCCGTGGAACTTCTACTTTGACTGACAGTATACAAGCAGCAACAGATATGTTGGACAGCACACTGGTATCAGTTCTCTTACATAATAAGTAAAGAAAGAACAACATACATGGTTCATAAAAAATACTGTTAAATATATAAATAAAGAGGGAACTTATCAAGACCGGTATATCTATAGGCCAGTCTAACTAAAGTCCCGTCCCTCTCAGCTACAGGAAGGCTATGTTCACACAATGTCAAAAAAAGAGAAAAGGCGGCTACTTTTTCTATGTAAATAGACAGCTTTATTGCCGCAATTTACTTGACTTCAATGCAATGCATTGGACGTCTTTTTTTTGTTGTTCACACACAGTTTTTCTTTTTTCACCGTCCTACGGAGAAGGAAGACCACTATGTGAACATAGCCTAAGGCTGCAGTCACACGTTCCGTGAAGTTGTTCGTGCTCACGGATCCGTGCGCACAATTTAACAGCCCATTGCTTTCTGTTGGGCTATGCAGACGTTCCGTGATTTCACGGATCCATGATCCGTGCCGTTAAAAAAAAAGGACATGTCATTACTCGGAACGGATGCACAGAAAGGATACCCTATAGAAATCAATCAGATCCGTGTTTTTCACGGGTGTACACAGATGTTACATCCGTGTTCATCCGTGAAAAACACAGATGTGATGTAATCAATGTAATTAAAAATGCTTTAAATAGATCCGTAAAAAACAGGCACGGATGCGAAACGGATGACAAAACGGACACTTTTGCACGGATCACAAAGGTAGCTAGCAGACTCCAATCACGGACCAGGAAAAACACTGAACATGTGAATGCAGCCTAACAAAGAATAACACAGAATCAAGACATAATATAATAAAACAAATGCATAAATTGAGCTTTCTACATAGTTCAGAAAATTCAAGACCATTCCATAGAAGGCCCATAAAAATAATGGCTACTGAATTTGAGAGGAAATCTTAATTGAAAAAAAAAAATTTCCTTTGTATTCTTACTGGTTTCGTGTACAAGAGTATTTAGGTAATACTGAGCATGTGTGACCATCGGCAATGGACACATTAGAAAGGCTTTTTGGGAAGGAATAAAATAATACTAGGGGGCTGTATAACAAGTATGTAACAGCAATATATAGACACAGACGCGTTTGCAAAAATTATATCAACTAAAAAAATATTTTCCATGATTTAATGTAATAATTAAATAATTGTAGTTCAGCTCCTCTAGCAAAGCTTTTTAGTAATAATGATCATTTGTCCCTTCTGTCTAGAGAACATCTGGCATTAAGTAACATACATATGATTGCTATTTAAATAATGTCTATGCTGATGGCTCTCAATATGTAGATGATTTATTGTGCGCCATCACTGGAAAAAACCACAGAGGAGGATCAAAACTTAAGCTCTGTTCACACACCGTAAAATAAAGGCAAAATTTGAGGTTAAAATATATGTCCGTAATTTCAATATAATGATGCACTCTATTGAAGTCAATGGTAAATTGGCCGACAGTGTACACACTGTATAGAACAGGGATGGGGAACCTTCAGCCCTCCAGCTTCCCATCATGCCTGGACAGCCTTCGGGAAATGCTGGATCCAGTCCTGGGAAACTTGGAGAAGTTTCCCTGGACTGGATCCAGCTTTTTCCCAGCACCCAGCACCCAACCTGATATGCCGCATATATATTGGTGCTCCTGTAAAAAAATTCTGCCGGCGGTGGTGCAATATTCAGATGGAGATGAGTGGCTATACGTGCAATCAATCATAAAAAAAGAAAGTCTGAATGCACTCACCATTAATGCAGAAAAGTGTCCATTTATTTAGATCTTGTGCATATGCAGCATGATGCGAGCAGGTGGAGGACGCCAACACCCTCCACTGATGAGGACAGCTGTTTCACGCCTACTGATCGGCGCTTCCTCAGATATATATTTATTTTAACAAAACTAACTGCTGCATACCCTATAGTTATATGGATGGTTTTATATGCATACTCGCTGATATCACATATCCCTATAATTAAAAGTAATAATATAAAATGCTAAATAATAAGTACAGACAATATAATGGCTTTGTATATTTGAGGTGAACAATGACCTATTACTTATTACTTATACCTATATTTTAACTAAATAAATATTTCCTTCTTTTTTCAATTGATTACATAATAGATAAAACCTAGAAAACTAATTTTGTTTCATTTAAAACTATATACTTTATAAAACAATACACTGTTACCGAACTATGTTTATTCAAACAAAATAAAAACAGACATTTATGATGTTTTCAATATTGAAAATAAAAATACGTAAAAATCTTTACAATGTAAATGTACACTCCCTGCAGTCATGCAATGTGCTTAAAAACACCAACTTTCTATTGCTCCTGAATAAAAATATAAATTGAACATAAAAGCAAAAAATATATATAATTAAGACTTTAGGCAAAAAGTACAGTTTGACCATGTATATAGTTTCACACAATTTAAGTGAATGGAATTTCTTAACCTGAGGTCTGTATTACATGAATCAGGCCGATTTGGCAGATTATTGATCCATGTAATAAAGACAATGATCAGTCAAGGAAACGATCATCGACTGATCGTTGTCTTTTAACTGCTGCCTATAACTAGGTGAAAGAAAGATGTGTGACCTACGGCTGATGTTAGGGTAAAGAAAAAACCTAAAGATCATACTTTCCAGGCTCCCCCAGTGTCCTGCTACCTTGTTCCTCTGTCATCTCAGGCACTTCCGAACCTATCACTAAACTGTCAGGCTCAGCCAATCACTGACCGCTGTGTTGTCCTGTCTCAGCCATTGATTGGCTAAGCAATCTGTCAAATCAGAGACTGGATCAGAACTCCCCTGAGGCAGCTGTGGGGAAAAGACGAACGAGGCTGGAAAACACCGGGGGAATCTGGACAGGTAAGTACATCTCTATTATTTTTACACCAAGGCAAGGATTGCATGAACATTGCTAACAATGTCCGCACAGCCCTTGCTGCACAATAATCAAGCCGTGTATGGGCTTGGTAAGAGAGCGCCAATCTAGCAGATCGGTGCTTGCTTACAGTGTAAGGCTGGGTTCACACTACGTATATTTCAGTCAGTATTGTGGTCCTCATACTGCAACCAAAACCAGGAGTGGATTAAAAACACAGAAAGGATCTGTTCACACAATGTTGAAACTGAGTGGATGGCCGCCATATAACAGTAAATAACGGCCATTATTTCAATACAACAGCCGTTGTTTTAAAATACCAGCAAATATTTGCCATTAAATGGCGGCCATCAACTCAATTTCAACATTGTGTGAACAGATCCTTTCTGTGTTTTTAATCCACTCCTGGTTTTGGTTGCAATATGAGGACCACAATACTGACTGAAATATACGTAGTGTGAACCCAGCCTAATGCCGGGCCGTGTAATATAGCTCTAAGAATGGAACTCCCCATTGAGATACTGAAGCTCCATCTCCTCCCCCACTCTCCTTGTTGTCTAGCATTTACTATTTCACTGTAGATGGATTTCACGAGGACCGAAGTTTTTGAAACTTTACAGAGAGCGGCAGAAATAGAAAATGGGAAGAGCCGCTAGAAGGTAGGGAAGATGACACTTCACGCTTTAAGACATATTATGAAGTCTGTATTTCATTAAAGCAAAGAATATGAAAGGATATGCTTCGAAAGAACACTAAGGGGGTGATTTTTTTTAAACATGGCGTAAAATTTAAACTGGTGCAAACTGCCCAGAGCAACCAATCACAGTTCAGCTTTCATTTTCCCAGAGCTGAAAGCTGAGCTGTGATTGGTTATCTTGGGCAGTTTGCATCAGTCTAAATTTTAGACCCTTTCATAAATCTGGGCCTAAATGTATAGAATGCCCTAAAAAGAAAACTGGATTTTTAGGCTGAATGGAAAACAAATATCCAACCTGAGTATTTTGCTGAAAATCTAGGAAAGCAAACTGATTCTTTACCCAGTGTCTAGAAAACCATGGTATATCTCTGCCTGTCTTGGTGAAAGACATCTTAATGGAGAACAGGAATCTAAAGCACCATCCCATGGGCTAGGCTTCACCCTCTCAACCAACAGCAGAAAATCAAGCAGACTGATGAACACTAAGGTCATTTCAGACAGAAGTAAAGCTGATGTTGTGTTAGATTCAGGCTATGTTCCCACAATGTAAAAAGAAGGGCATTTAACGTCCCTTGTTGCAAAACAATGGCTGTTATTAATAACCATGAATTTGGCCTAATTTTTACATTGTGGGAACATAGCCTCAACCTGGAATAAGAGTTTAGTAGGATTTCCATGACTCTGTTCACATACAATAATTTCCACTTCTGACTCGGGTCTGAACTTCACCTAAAGAACTGACATGTCAATTCTTTAATAGCTGACCAATAGAAGTCAGCAGTAGATTTAAAGGGGTTATCCAGTGCTACAAAAACATGGCCACTTCCTTTCAGAGACAACATGACATTCACTTCAATAGAACTGAGCTGCAAAACCCCGCCCAAGCTGGAGACAAGAGTGGTGCTGTCTCTGAAAGAAAGTGGCCATGTTTTTGTAGCGCTGGATAACCCCTTTAATTCTGCTTGATTTCAGCATGAAGCAAATGAGAATTTTAAGCAGAACTTCAGCAAGGAAGTTATCCTCATCGGTTTACTCAGTCGGTTTTCTCAGTGTGCATATACCCTTAGAGGGATATTTATTAAGTCCTGTAAGTTTTTTTTTTTTTTTTGCGTTGGGCGCAAAAATGTCCTTGCAGCGCTGATGCACCATGGATTTATGTAGAAGCTCAATACACCTACATAAATTCCATGCGCGCCAGTGTGAGCTTGAAGTAAAATCTACTCCAGCTTAGGGCTGGCGTAGGTTTCTTTAAAAATTTTCAGCAACAGGTGTAGAGGGACCCGATGCAAAAAATGTATTTGCATTTTTTTTTTAACTAGGTCAACATACTGTAAATATAAAATGCAAAACACTCATAATTCCTAGTTGTTATAATCATAATATTTTCCAATGAATCTTTCGCAGGAGAAGTAACCGTTAGTAAGGTCTTCCAGCCCAAGGATTTAAGATCATCAACCTACGTTTTCTACATTGTTCTATTAAAGATTTGAAATACTAAACATGGACAAACTGCCTAGAAGAGTCAAAAGACTTAAGACTTATAAACTCATAATGTGCAATGAGTACAAACAATATACAAACAACCACTGCCTTAACATTAATATATTTTCTTACCCATACGAAAATATATATGTCAACAGTATAAAAACTGCAAAACATTACATTAAATTATTTATATGTACACCAGGAAGGTCAGCAACATTGGATTCAGTGCAAGCTTTATTAAAACTTTGGTGGTGTATGAATTTTCTTACGCAGCTGCTGACCTTGCAGCTTATGGCTCCAGTGTTTAGTAATATAAAGAAGTGTTTAAAAACCACATTCCCTCGGCCCAAATTGTATTGAAGATCCACAATTTGTTCCGTTAATGTTACATGTGACTAGAAATTGTTTTCATTTTTATATAACATATTGTATAATTTAACCATTTTTTTCATTTTTATATAACATATTGTATAATTTAACCATTTAGCAATATGGTTGTATAAAATACCATAAGAAAAGGTAAAGAATAAATCTTGGAGATAACTAAATCAGCATCTAACACTGGTTGTGCTATGTAGTATCAACCTTTTCCAATCGTCTATGGATCATGTAAATAAATACTATCAATGATAACAAAATATAGTATACCTGAATAAGCTGCTAAAGATAACACACGAAACCCTACTATGGCGTATTTCACATTTCTTGAAATATCTCTTCTGAATTGTTACAAAAAAATATATACATAAACAATGTCTGTGCTCACAGATCCTTAACCTGATCCTTCTATCATGTTATAAATTACCATTCACCTTGACTACAGCAAAGTCAAACATCAGATTAAAGCTTTTCAGAGTAATGAAATTTCATGATATGCACAATTTTTAAAAATGGAATAAATAAAAAAAAAAATAGTACCAGGACCATATCACATTCCACTGCACTACTCAGCCATGCGTGGAAAGCTTTCAGAAGTATTTGTCCACATATTCAATGTTCCTCATTCAAGAGAACTGTTATCGTCAACTTTTATTAGAGAAGCCAATCTATCTTCCATTTAATCTTGCACGTCCATGAGCGGTGGGGTAATAACAATCCCCCGGGTTACACCTTCCACTTATCCCAGGAGTCCCAGGGGGTCCTTGAGTTCCTGGAGGACCTTGACCACCTAAAGGAAAATAAAATACTTAATTCAATGTACTATTCTACTGAAGATTAGAGATGATCGAACAACGGGAAATCTTAGGTTCAATCGAACTCGAACCTTCTCGAACCTGCAGCATTTGATTCCTGTGACCTTGCTGTTCCGTGGGAAAGGTGGAGACCGCCCGAGTACCGCCTGCAAAACAGGGATACAGCCTAGCTAATAGGCAGTCTTCACCTTTCCCATGGAACGGGAAGGCATCCGGAATCAAATGCTGCAGGTTCGAGAAGGTTCGAGTTCGGTTGAACCTAAGATTTCCCGATGTTCGATCATCTCTACTGAAGATATGGTCAATTCAAGCAAGAAGATATTGTTACTAAGTTACTAAAACATGATTATTTTTAATTGAATAAAAATTATAAAGATAAGGAGGATGAACATATTAATATTGTTTAAAGGGGCGCTTAGATGATATCTTATCCCTAGAGATGAGCAAACCTGCTGAGGTTCGGTTTTGTATGAACCTGAACTCTCGGCTTCTGACTGCCGCTGTCTGCCCGCTCCGTGGAGAGCGTGGATACAGCCGGAGGACCTCCTGAAAACTAGGATACAGCCTATGGCTATGGCTGTATCCCAGTTTTCCAGGCGGTCCTCCGGCTGTATCCTCCCTCTCCACGGAACGGGCAGACAGCAGCAGTCAGTAGCAGGGAGTTTAGGTTCATACGAACCCGAACCTCGTCAGGTTCGCTCATCTGTACTTATCCCATCATTGGTTCCTTGTAAAGATGAGCACAAATCGAGCATGCTCGGGTCCGTCCAGACCCAAGTGTGCGGCATTTGATTAGTGGTAGCTGCAGAAGTTGGATGCAGCCCTAGGGAGTTCTGGAAAACATGGATACAGCATATGGGTTCTGCAGCCGCACGCTGTGGTTCAGACAGATCCGAACATGCTTGAGTTGCATTCAACTGTAGTTCCTTAGCCTACTCAGATCACTCGTTTCAGCAACAATGGGGGAATTTTCTAAGCTTTTTGTCCCTTTTTTTGCCTAAAAGGGGGCATGGCTTGAATGTTGTGGGTTTATTACGTGCAAGTTTTGAAAAAATGTAAAAAATGCCCACTGGAAGGCATTTTCCTCTGAGTTGTGATGACGTAATGGGAAAAGGCCTGTCCCGACTCATGGACTGGCCGCTCAGCCAATAAGTGACTGCCCCAGTTACTGACTGGCTGAGCGGCCAGTCCATCAGCCAGGTCATGACATATCAGTGTCATAGATCCAAGAGCCTGGTGGGCATCCCGCAGCCGCTCCTGCCACTCACCACAGGCACGGGGAGAGGTAAGTCAGTATTTGTAATCAATTTCTGCCGGATTTTATAATTAACCAAACTTCTCCTTTAATTTCTTAACAAGTGTAATGATAATTGTTCAGAGTACAATAAATGCCCAAAGTGCTCAATGATAAAACTATTATTGATCTAAATCAGCTGTTTTTCCCTTAAACGACTGTCACTGTTGGCAATGTAGGTGGATATGAATTCTGCTTCTAGTGACATTTATATTTACAATGCAAACGTTTGTTTACTACACCGCTCAATGATAGAGCCTACAGGGATCGGGGGAGATTGATGAATTGTAGTTTATCGGGCAGCTGTTATTTGTAAGATATATATATATATATATATATATAAATGTACACGTAACCGGTTATGTACTTATGTGATTTTTACGCTGTAGCAAAAATAGTATTCAAGTGAATGAAAGAGATTTATTAATATTTGTCAAAGTATTTAATAAAAACATTCCAGCCAGCAAAGAAATACGGAAAAGACAGAAGGGAATTGGCAATGATTACCTGTAGGTCCTGTGGGGCCGGGACTCCCTGGAAGACCAATTCCAAATTCACCTCTCTCACCTTTCTGTCCTCTTAAACCTATTAGTGAAGAAGAAAGAAATAATACATGAACACTGAATGTGCACAGAATGCCTCTTTAACTGCTTTCCTATAGCGGCAACTTAACGGAACACCGATATATAGAATCTTAGAGACAGTAAACTGACGTACATACAAAACATTTAAAGGGATTGTATCACATTAATTTCTTCTTATCTGTTTTTATTTTTAAATGTACATTTTTTGGATTCTACTCTTTGTACACAGTTAAAGGGGAAGGCATCTGAATTGCTAATATATTTAGGCTCGGTATACACGTACAGTCAGGAGCTCTTGCCATCTTCTCTTGTGATGCCACAAAGTTTATAATTTTGAGGCTACCTTTTACTGTAATCCTGCCTGTGTGGATGATAGCTACTGAAAAAGTGACAGAATATATATATATATATATATGCACAAAAAAAGTGTTAAAAAAATAGAAACTTGATTTAAACAATTGGTAATATTAGGATGACACATTCCCTTTAAGAAGCCAAAGCATTAAGCATCACTAGTCATCATAAAGTCCAAGTTAATGTTATGAACTCGTGAGGGAGCCACAATCTCACACTTTAAACACAAGGGGTTTTCCCTATGTGTTCATTATTATCAGTGTATATCATACCTTATTATGCATGTCATAATAACAAAAATATAAGAAAGGAACATGAATACTGGCATATGTGAATAATAAAACGTACAAATGTCTAATAGTACAATACTGAACACTGAATGCTCATAGCCATGGATATTAAGTTTAACGTGTGCCTGTTGTTTGTTAAAACTTTTGACACGTCATGGAAACACCAAGGCTTGAAGAAGAGAAAGGATCAGCAGCAACAATGGACCCTGACTTGCCGGTAGTAAGAGGATGCCCGCTGGAAGGCCCACGATCCTTAAGTGGGTCTGCGTAACTTGAATGGAGAAAGTCCAACAGCATCTAACTTCAATACAACGTTTCAACCCCTGCTGGGGTCTTTGTCAAGTACTTGACAAAGACCCCAGCAGGGGACGAAACATTGTATTTATGTAGACTTGGTCACCAAATAAAGTTTGGATGCTGTTGGACTTCCTCCATTTATGTCTTAGAGACATGTCAAAAGTTCTGATTGGTCCGAGTGGTAAGGCCCATACAGATCGAGAGAATGAACCGGGAGAGGGCCGTGCTGCAGCACATCCACTCTCTGCTCTGTATAAGAAAAAAAAGAGTAGGGTTCCATAGACTTACATTATGAGCCCGACTTTTTTTTTCTAACACAGAGCGGGAGTGAGCATGCTGCAGCGCAATCTCCCGATTGGTATGGGTCTGGACAAAGACCTAGACCGATCACAACATTTGACATCTTTCGCGCCTATAGCAAATATTCATCTTGCTTGGCCGTTTCTCATATGTTTATTATGTATTACTATAATCTCATGGATTTTATTCATTACAATATAATAACCCCCAATAATAGAATATTCCATTTTTTACCCTCATTGCTACAGCAAAATAACTATGGAACAACTAAATCATCCACAAAAGAACAGAAATAACCCTATATCAAAGTTTGGAATTATTCAGAAGAACAGAAATAACCCTGTATCAAAGTTATGAAATATCCCAGTTGGGAGGTGGATGCAAAAACAATTTAAAGTCATTAAGTACCACTTAGATAGCAATAAATCAGATGTGTGGTTAAGCCTACAAAAGCTAGTCACTTACAGGCTTGATATAACTTGGAAAAGTTGAAAAAGTTGAAACAATAAATCAAGGTAAAAATTCTAGCTACAAAGATTTAAAGTGTAACTGTCATTTAAATTTTTACTGCAGAAAGCAATAGTACAAGCGATTTTAAGAAACTCTGTAATAGGTTTCATTAGGCAAGAAAGGCTCCTTCGGCACTCAAAAAGCTGTTTCCCAGCCCCCCTAACTTGTTATCTGTGCATTATTAGGCAAAGCCATCTTTATTACAGAGGAGTAAAGTCAAGATGGGTTTGCTGAGTCCATTATAACATATGGAGGGGGAGGGGCCAAGGGGGATGAGTGAGTAGGGAGAGCAGAGAAGCAGCCCTGCCATTTGGAGACTGTCCGGACACATAAAATGCTGGATTCAAAGGTCAGATAGGTCAGTGCTAGTCTGGGAGCTTGATGAGAGAAGATTGCAGGATGTAGTGTTTTGTACAGTGATTTTCTCCTCTCCATGCTCACTTATCCCCCTTGACCCCTCCCCTCTTCATAAACCATAATGGACTGAGGGAGAAGGTAGGAAAACAGCTTTTTAAGTACAGACGGAAACTCTTTTGCTTTATAAAACTTATTACAGAGTTTCTTAAAACTGCTTGTACCGGCCAAAAAAAAAAAAAAAAAGATCATAGACTAAAATTGTGTAAGAGGTGACCTAATAACTATGTAGAAATATTTTAAAGGTCTATACAGTGAGATCTCTTATAATTGTATTTACAGTCTCAGCTATAAATAGATCATAACACTATGTCCAGAGAAGAGTAGGATTCCACATCAATGTACCAAGGAATTCTTTACTGTAAGAGAAAGCAATGAGAACTCTCTAATGGAAGAAGATTAAGTCAGGAAGGAACTTTTATTTCCTATCAAGAAAGAAAAAAATTGGCTTTTGCCACATGATATGTTAGCCTTTCTCTGGATCAACATTCCAGGCTCATAGGCTCAACTGGGTAGTCTTTTACTGCCTTAGGCTATGTTCACACAACCTAAGTTTAGTATTAATCAAGGCCATTGTTGCGTATTTGCAACAACGGCCATGATTAATACTAAAATTACATTGTGCTGCCAGTAGAGGGAATGCCGGCCGGAGTGTATACACATAGTATACGCTCTGGCCAGGATCGTTAGCGGCCGCAGAAGAAACTGACATGTCAGTTTTTTGTGGCCGCTATTCATTAATTAGCAGCCGCACATCCCTGACAGGCCACACAATGGAGCGTGCAACTCTCTATTGTGTTTAATGGTGAACTGGAAGGCGGGCGCACACGGATGCACCCGCATCCCAATTGATTAGAAATGAAGATCATCCAGCCGGTACTGCAGTGCCGTCCGGGATGATCTTCACTGACACCAGCCGTTCCATGACACGGCCGGGTCACAGAACGGCCGGTGTCTTACTTAGTGTGAATCTGGCCCTAGGCTACATTCCCACAGTGTTTATTGGTCGTTTTAGTCCAAATAACGGCCGCTATTGTACAAATGACGGCATTATGTAATAACAACCAAAAAAAGACTTTGTGGGAACATTGCCTTACAGACTATGAAATTATGTTACTATGTAAGGTAGAAGTTGTAACCTCAAAACAACTAGAAAACAAATCATTTGTTCTTAGTAAAAATGTAATTCTCTCAACCGCTTTATTTCAGGATCACTGCCATTTTAAGCTTTTGACATGTCTGATGATATCCACAAAAGAAGTAATCAGGCAGCATCCAGTAGTGAACAATATGGTGGAGTTTATTCAGGCAACATACACAGTGGCAACGTTTCAACCCTCTTGGTTCTTTCTCAAGCCTCAAAGCTTGAGAAAGATCATCAGGGGTCGAAACGTTGCCACTGTATATTTTGCTTGAATAAACTCCACCGTATTGTTGACTACTGGATGCTGCTGGATCTCTTCCTTTCTGGATGTTACATGGTGTCCAGTTGGAATTGAAGACTTTCATGTGTGCGTCCCACATCTACTATCTCAAAGGCTTTATCTACAGAGTTGTGTCTGGTGCGGTTGGACTTTTCCATTGATGGTATGTTTGATTAAACGTCAAAAATTCTTAGAAATGACAGTAATGCTCTGTGTTTGCAGGAACAGAAGAAAAGTAATGGTTTTGTTCAGCTGTTTTAAAATGATGTAGCTATTTTTTTTTAATTTTTTTAAGACCTGCAGGTAGCATATTGGAGGCATGCACTCTATTCCAGCATCATCTATGTAGACATTATGGGAGGGTGTGTGTCTGATGGCAGCTGCAATGAATCTGAGTTGACAGAGAAATGTCATAGGCTATAACAGTCTCCAGGGAGTTATGGAGTATAGCCCCCTCCCTCAGATTCCGGGGAGTACCACAGAAGATGTATGCAGAACCTTATATTTCTGTACATTGAGTTGTGCTCTTTTCTTTATTAAGGTCTACAGAGGAGCAATATAGCTGCCATTAAATTCCCTGCCCTTTCCTGACCCTGCCCCAGTCTACACAACAAAGCTGACAAGAAGATAGGAAGTGTCAGCTTATTGTGTGTGCTCTGGTGGCCATTGTAAAAGGCTGCATATTTCAAGTGGTTTTTTTGTTCAAATTTTTTTTTTATAAATAAACTGATAACAATAACATTGTCATTTCTTGAAACATTCAATTTCATTTTTTTAAACTTTGTTTGGACACGACTATTATAGAATACAATCGTTTTTTAGGATTACCGAATACTGTACAACATTCTCAGTTTTATTTAAACGGTAGCCATACTTAAAGGGGTTGTCCAGCGAAAATTTTTTTCTTTTAAATCAACTGGTGTCAGAAAGTTATACCGATTTGTAATTTACTTCTATTTAAAAATCTCAAGTCTTCCCATTCTTATCAGCTGCTGTATGTCCTGCAGTAAGTGGTGTATTCTTTCCAGTCAGACACAGTGCTCTCTGCTGCCTCCTCTGTCCGAGACAGGAACTGTCCAGAGCAGCAGCAAATCTCCATAGAAAACCTCTACTGCTCTGGACAGTTCCTGTCTCGGGACAGAGGTGGCAGCAGAGAGGAATGGGTCAGACTGTATATCCTGCAGCTGATAGGTACTTGAAGACTGGAATTTTTTCAGTAGAAGTAAATTACAAATCTATATAACATTCTTAAATCAGTTGATTTGAAAGAAAAAGATTTTCACCGGAGTACCCCTTTAATATCAAATATAAGGAGAAATGGCTGTAGACAGATCCAGATGAACATTACACATCTAAACATACAGTCAAGATTCATTTTCATAATAACAAAAAAGAAAAACAATTCCTCGTAATGTGCATCACTTTCCATTGAACACACAGAGATATTCCATTAATGTATTCCCTTTAAGTACAATCCTAGCACATATTCTGCCACTACAAAGCAGCCACCTCTTAATCCCAGCCGTCTCTTCATGTTGCATTTTACCCAGTTTACAAATGCTTAGAACATTACATCTTGTTACTAAGATTAAGGTCTCCATAAATCTTTTTTTTTTTTTATTTCCCTAACATAAAAAGTAAAGTTTCAGGCCTTTGGAGCACTTGCTCAGTGAATAGATAAAAATCGGAAGTGAAAGGCTGTGAGTGACCATGCGGTGCAGTCAATTCATGTAACTTGAACTAAAATGCGCTCTGGCAGATTTCTGTCAAATGAAGCCGGCAGCAGCATAGCCCGCATTCCCAGTGTGTGTACCGGGGAAGAAGAAAGCTTGTCTATTGACAATCTAAGATGAGTGCTAATGTCTGAACTATATCCACATTCATTTCTGCTATTTACAGTAACATAACCCGTGCCTCATACAAGCATGCTACATTTGTAAACCGGATTACAGTCACCACTGAAAGTACATGCAGAATACTCTCATGCAAGTGGGTAATGGTTTGCTAAAAACACCACACAATATCATGCTGACGTTTGCAATTGGGTATTTATCATACCCAACGTTCTATTGTTTTTATTTGGATAAACAATAAAACCATTAGGATTTTTGCAACAACACTTTATTGCAATAGGGCCAGTTCACACAGAGTAAAATTGAGCTGTCGAATTCCGCCTGCCACCTGTTTCATTGCGACAGCTTGCGCGCCTCCTCTTCCGCGGCTCTCCGCTCAAAGAATTGACTTGTCAATTCTTTGAGCAGAGAGCCGTCGAAACCGAGGTGCGTGAGCTGTCCCAGTGAAACAGATGGCAGGCGGGACTCCGTGAAAGAGAATTCCGCCGATTTTACTCTGTATGAACTGGCCCATTGTGAGAATACTCATTTCATTTGTAGACAACACATTTATGCTGCCTTTTAGGCCATAGGTTATATAGGCTACAGTATATTCAGCAGGTTTGTATCAGAACTTTCTGTGACTGTCCCATCCATCTAAATGGCTTGCAGAAATCCATGCACATGCTGCAGCAACACCTCCGTGGATTTTGGATTTTTGCAGTTTTAGAAAATTCTGCATTGAACCTGCTGCATGAAAATATATCAATCTGGTAAGGTCTAGTTTACAGCGCCATGGGGATGGGTGGGAGATTTACTAAAGCAGTGTTCTCATCAAGTTTTATTAGGTGATAAGAGAATGCAAAAAAAAAAAAAAAGTAATTTTGTAAATGATTTGCATTAGCAAAACTGCTTAGTTTTCTTTTTTGTCCCCTTCTCTCTTCCTATAGTTAACAGCTCATTGCCTTGGTTTACGACCACCAATCTCCATTGAAAAGTCAATGGTCGCTGGGCAGTGACATCACAATTTTCCGAACTTCTCTGTCCCCCTGAGATCCCACACATCTCTGCAGCTTGGGGATTGTCCATGGTGGTGTGTGTAATCTCAGTGGGAAACACATCAATACAGAGCTTACTAAGCTCAGCAGTGGCGCATCCTATCCCCCCCCCCCCCAAGGCCCCAAACCAGGAAGTGAGAGGGGATGCAGTGGTGTACATGAGAATACCTTTTAAGGCTATGTTCACACTAGGTAGAACACCATCCGTTGCAAAGCAATGGACGGTGTTATACTGCTGGACGCCAGGTGGCTTCAGTGTGTTCCTGCAGCTGATTGAATTGCCATCATTATTGGGCGTGCCCACAAATCAATTAACCATTGTCTACAATGTAAAGTGCAGCCACCGGCCGTACTTTACATTGTGTGGACAGCTATTGTTTCCAGGAGCTGTTCAGCTAACAGCGTCTGGAAATAATAGGCATGTTTATTATTTTATTATTATATTATTCTTCAAAAGAATGGACATTAAACTAACAATGTCTATATTGCCAATATATAATCTGCATCTTTAAGATAGATCAGTGGTTCTGGGTGCATAATAGGCTACAGCAGATCAGTAGTTCTTGTTGATGGAGTCAAAACTTTAGGAATCCTTCCTATGTTTAAAAGATACAGCAGAAACAAAATTGGGGAAATCTAAAGAATGAGTTTTTCTTCTGATTTCATTGTTTTTTCCCCCAAGGTAAGCAGTAACGCGGCTGTCTTGGGGACCCCTTGGTCTCTACAAGAATTTATGCACATTTTAGTTTGTAAGAAGGGAAGGGGATAGTGGAGCAGCATAAAGCAGCAAACACTACCAGAAATATAATTTGTTAAAAAAAAAAAAAAAAGATATGACCACACGCATGAACTTCCAGGAAACAGGTTATATCATAAAAGCCAAACTTTATTTCATTCTATAGATATACAAGCTGTGAAATGCACTGGCACTTATCAGGTAAGAATTTATTTGAGTTGAATGACAGCAAGTTAAAACGCATTTAGAATTCTTGTTTCATCCATCAATGAGATACAGTATATACAGTAAACCATTTACGACTCTGCTTACACTGGCATCTTTTCCATTCCCTCGGGGGCCTCTGGTATTTTAACGGCCAGAATAGTATAGTCTACAATGCACTTTTTGCCTTTTGAAATGTTATCCATCGTAGCTGTCTCTGTTAGGAATGGAAGCTATGAAGCGAGTGTGAACAGAACCCCATTTACACAGTAGAGTAATTATATATACAGTGAAAAACTGTAACGTCAAGTTGAAAAGGATTGTATGCAAATGTTTAAATAGTACTTAAAGGAGAACTTCCAGGAGTAGTATATAAAGAACCAAGGAAGTGATTTGTTACTTAAAGGGGACCTGTCATCCCAGCTGCCGGGGTGAAGCCTGCCCGACCCCTCGGTGGAACCCCTTATACTTACCCCTTTCTCGAAGTCCGCATCCCGCCACTGAGAAATCACCATCGGAAGCTGTGCAAGCGCTTACCAAAGATGAGTCCGCACCCATAGAGAATGACCTCTCCGGGACGGGGACTTCGAGGAAGGGGTAAGTATAAGGGGTTCTACTGGGGGGGGTTCATCCCTGCAGCCAGGGTGACAGGTCCCCTTTAAAGCGAATGTGTACATCGCTATAGGATTCTTACATGAATAGACTGCCGCTGGTGCGGGGATGCTGATGCCGCGGTCCTTCTTTCTGAACCCTGGCCCGGTTTCCATGCACAGTGTAGGTCTGTTCCCGGGTCACCTGCCCCAGTGTGACGATCTACCCTCCCCTCTGAGGCGCGGCTCAATTACAATCAATGGTCACAGAGAAGAGGGCTGATCATCACTCTACGGGCGGGCAGGTCCACCTCCAGCCTTCAATCCAAGCCAATGCCCAGAATAGACTGGAGCCATTCACAGGAACCGGGCCGCAGTTCATAAAAAGGGCCACAGCACCTGCATCCCTGCGTTAGCACCGGTCTATTCATGTAAAAATATTGAAGCGATGTACCACTCTTTTTTTAACCTTTTACAACCCATTGGCATTAGCATGGGTAAATGGCTGCCCTGCTCTTCTTATTTCTGAGTGGGTATGTTTCCCTGATACAACATGGGTTCCAATTCTTTAAGACCAAGTCCACAGGCACAGAAACCATGGGTACACAGACCGTCTTAGTAATAAACCTCACCTAAAATATAACTTTTTTTAAACTGCTATAAATACGATGCTCTGGTGACCTTAATAAGAAATTATATGTTGATATGAGGTCATACGTCACTGATCTTCAAAGTATATATAGTATATATCCGAGTAGTGGTGTGTGCACTTTAACACTAGGCACAGGAGAGATCGCAGATCGCCTTTTTTCCTGGGTACATTGGGGCTTGCAACAAGACATATTGAAGTGACAATGACATGTTTTTAATTCAGAAACCTCTCCAATTGCTACCTAGTGTTAGAGTGGTGTGCTGTGGAGCTGATCCAACACCGGAAAAAGTTAGGTTCTATCAAACTCGAACCTTGTTGAACCTTCCGCATTTGATTCCCGATGCCTTCCCGTTCCGTGGGGGAGGAGGAGACAGCCCGAGTACCACCTGGAATTCCGGGATACAGCCTAGGTAATAGGATGTATCCCTGTTTTCCAGGCAGTACCCGGGCTGTCTCCTCCTTTCCCACGGAACGGGAAGGCATCGGGAATCAAATACAGAAGGTTCGAGTTCGACAGAACCTAACTTTTTCCAGTGTTCGATCATCCCTAGTGTGCTGTACACACTAGTACTACTACTACTACTACACACATATGAAGATAAGTGACATATCAAACACAGGTGAGGTTTATTACCTTAGGGGTCTTTGTACCCCAGGCCTTAGTTCCTGTTGGTATGGAGTTGTTACCAAGTTTGTGCCCCTGACCCAACAACAAGAGTCTTTTTGTACCACTTATTTAAGGCCATCAGCCAATTCACACATTGTATCGCAAGTTACTTTGTGTAACTCTAACTCTATGAGATTCATACTATATGTCTCATAGCATTACACAGAGACAGTAACTTCCGATCTACATGCTATGTCAACCAGTTACTCACTTTGGAACCCAGCAAGACCAGAACAGGTGTATGAGGGAAATAAAGCCATCTGTATAGAAGCAATGCAGAGCAGCCACTTACCCTCACATGCTTAAAGGAGAACTCTCTGCAAGTTAGATGACTCTAACCTGCTGATAGCCCCCTATTGCACAGAGGGGGCCATGGAAGAATGTATGTCTCTTACCTTTCTCCTCTGCACCGTTCCCGTGCTGCTAGCGGTGTTATCCTTGGTGTGGAGCACTGTTAGGAGCACTGCGATCTTCTAGGAGGGCGAATCCGGATTGTCCGCTCCATTGATTATAGTTATAAAAAGAAAGCTTGCATGCGCAATGGGGGTGGGGCAGTTCTCCTAATGGTGCTCCGGAACCAAGGATTACATCGCTAACAGCACAGAGACGGTGCCGAGGAGGAAGTAAAGAGACATAGTGTTCTCCTCGTTGCCATGTAAGCACTATGTACACATACCCCTTTCTGTTTATAATAATACTTCATACTTGCACACTTTCCAAGGCAACTACTTTTAGTTAAAACTCTGTAAGTATAAGCGGTAGAAATGTAAAACATTTTTTTTTTTTTACAGTACATTCCTATAGCCAAAACATTTATGACTATTGATTAATCATGTAAAAAATACACCACCTTCATACATATACTGTACTAATAACAGCAATGCTAAAGTTTACTCAGATCCAAGTTACCATACAGTAGTGGTAAAATTCAAATCATTCTTTAGTTTTAGTGAATTAAATTAGAATATGATATTGTATAAAGACTTTGTCCACTTAAAGGGAATGTGTCACCAGAAAATTACATTGTTTAAATAGTTTTTTTTTTGTAAACACAGTTTTTAAGAATTTTGGGTGACATTGTTTCTAATTTCCCATCTTACTATCCATATTCTAAAATAATTAAAAAATCGTGCAGTTTTCATTCTCACCACTGGGGATAAAACTGAAATGAGACTTCCTGTTGTGTATATAGTGATAAGAGGAGGCTGCTGTAAAGTGATCTGTACAGCATTGCAGCGTCAGCTGACACCAGCAGATAGCGGAGACAATAGCAGCTCCCTGTGGAATGACCTCTTTAAAAGGTCACATAATACGCTCAGTAATATTTAACATTCGTCTTAAACATTCATCTTCAGACTCTGCCTATTGTCATCTATGTCCATGAGCCTTGCTGTAAAGCATGTCACTAAATGCTGTTAAAAACAGCTCAGGCAAGATGGTAGCCCCCTAACAAAATGTACAAATAGTGAATTTAAAAAAAGATATAGTCGGGAAATAGCAAGAGATTGAAATAAAAGAAATGTTTTTAGTATCTGACTCTAACCAATAAAAGAAAATCTAGGTGATACATGCCCTTTAAATTTGCTTATAGAAAAAAAAAATCTAATAATACAAGCTGCACTGGTGAATAACATTCCTTAACTGTTGCCAACTGGCGTGTCTCCTTCTAAGCCCCCAGTACAGTGCTAGTTCAACTTTGAACTGAATCCTTTGAGGCAAGCTGGTCACTGAAGACGCATTAACAGCTGCATCCTTAGATTGTGCAGTCAGGCAGCACTTTCCTAGCAAGAGGTTTAACTCAGATTAGTCAGGTCCTTAGCTCAATCCTTAGAATTGGCATTGGTCTGTATGAATAGACGGTGGCAAGAGTAATGGCAATACGATATTTCTTTCTAAAAAAAATTAGGGGCAAATTTAGTTTGAACACTTTCTGAAGTCTAGGGGGTAATTCACATGTTCCATGCACCGTACGCAATTAGGGACAATAGACTTTGAAACTCCCGACATCATCATTCATGATGATGGAAGAAGCTCTGGAACTGTTGAAATCTTCGTGCCACTGTACTGACACAGCTGCGTCGCTGTGTCAGTACAGTAGCCCGAAGGTTTCAACTGTTTCAGAGCAGTTTCAGAGCTTCTTCAGAGCACAAAGATTTCAACAGTTTCAGAGCTTCTTCAGAGCTTGAGGTTGGGCGTTACGAATTCCAGTCTGTAACACGTTAACCGTAATTGCGGAACGTGTGAATTCCCTCTTTCTGGTGGCTTCTGGTGGCAAGTTGTACCACCCAATTAATGTTATCTCCCACAGTGGATAAGTGCATCCGGCACCATCTAACAGAAGCCAAAACACATGTCATTTTACCTCCATTCAGGCAGTTTATGATGGGGTATACTGTAAGACATGGCACAGACTTTTGCATACAGCTGTATATAACCAAAAGCATATAATGCATGGTATACAGTACATTGGGCCATATGTATGACAGACACCTCTACATAGCATCTTGGATATACCACATGTGCAGTCGGTTCGGCTGCATAGGGGCCCATAGAGGGAGAGGGGCCTATCGCTCACTTCCTGCAGGACATACAACAGATTATAAGTACTGAAAGACTTAAGATTTTTAAATAAAAGTAAATTACAAATCTAAGTAAATTACAAATCTATTTCACTTTCTGAAACCAAAATGATTTTTAAAGAAAAAGATTTTCGCTAGAGTACCCCTTTAAGAGTTTCATAGTCCTAGTTTAACAGCCATTATTATAGAGATAAACAATATTTACAAACACTACAACATTGTTTCTGTTTCCAGTGTGTATGTTCGCATACTTGTCTATTAGAGGTATAGCACACAGCATAAGGACCCCTTGTAACATTATCTTAGAAAAATACAATTACAAGCTATTGTCAGAAAAATATGGATTTGATTTTCCTAGTGAATGTTTAATAATTCAAGAGAATGTGATACAGATAACAAGCAAAACTAGAAGAAAGAGGGGAGGCAAATGCAAAGGAGATTAATTTGTTTGTAGGCGAAACACAATTTTCTTGCAGTTTATAGTATACATTGGCTGAATTTGCATATTAAGGATATACTCCGCTTTAGTTTTTGAAATTCTGACCTTGAGGAGATAAAATATATGCAGGTCTGGCTGTATACTTTTTCACCCTGCTTTCCCACATTTCATGAGAAAATAATATCTTCTTAAAGGGGTTGTCCGGCGATAAAAAATTATTCACAGAATAACACACATTACAAAGTTATACAACTTTGTAATGTATGTTATGTCTGTGAATGGCCCCCTTCCCCGTGTCCCACCACCCCCACCCGTGTACCCGGAAGTGTGGTGCGCTATACATTACCTGTCACGTGCCGACCACGGTCTCCGATCCTCAGCAGTGACGTCTTCCCGAGTGCCGGCCGCCCTCTGCAGCGTCATCCGAAGCTCAGCCGCGATTGGCTGAGCATAACTGTGCTCAGCCAATCGTGGCTGAGCAGCTGATGACGTGGCCGCATCATCAGCCGCTCAGCCGCGATTGGCTGAGCACAGTTATGCTCAGCCAATCGCGGCTGAGCTTCGGATGACGCTGCAGAGGGTTGCCGGCACTCGGGAAGATCCGCCGGCCTCCCAAAGAAGACGTCACTGCTGACGATCGGAGACCGTGGACGACACGAGATGCGGTGAGTATAATGCACCACACTTCCGGGTCTAGCGTGGGTGGGGGGAAACACGGGGAAGGGGGCCATTCACAGACATAACATACATTACAAAGTTGTATAACTTTGTAATGTGTGTTATTCTGTGAATAATTTTTTATCGCCGGACAACCCCTTTAAGTATACAACAGACACAAAATCAATGTATATCAACTAATAGAAAAATGGCCGTTGTTGGCCATTAAAATAGCGACCGTTCTTGCCTTAAAGTAATGCACTGCATTGAACTTTATGGGGTACGACTGCCATTGTTCACACACTGTATTGTGCGAACCTATTGTCGGCCGTTGTTCCCGTTGTTTACACAATGTACACAATGTATGACCGTTCTGACGGCCGTACATTGCATGGACTTCAATAGTTAATTGGATTGCAGGAACACTCAAATGTGTCCACAATCCAAATTAAATAAAATTATGTTCCTGGTAGTATCTGCTGCAGGAACATGTCAAACAGCGGCCGTTGTTTGATGCGGCAAACAACAGCCATGTCAAACAATGGGCGTTTTTTATACTTAGTGTGAATATAGCCTTAGGCTATGTTCACACTACGTATAGAGACCGGCCGTTCCGTGAGCCGACCGGGTCACGAAACAGGCGGTCTCTGCACGGATCATCCCGACCGGTAGTGCAGTACCGGCCGGATGATCTTTTGGCCGCAGGGTTCTGAAGCAGGAGCATCAGCGTGCGCCCGAATCAGAACTTCCCCCTGCACACAATGAAGCAAGCGGCTGGAGCCGCTCGCTTTATTATGTGAACTGACAGGGTTTCCTACGGCCACAATTCACTGAATTGCGGCCGCAGAAAACTGACATGTCAGTTATTTGCGGCCCCGTGCAGGATCCCGGCCGGAGCGCATATGATGTGTATACTCTCCGGCCGGCATCCCATAGTACAATAGGCCATTGTTGTGGATGGCAACAATGGCCATACTTTTACTGTACTGATTTATATTAAAGTGAATGCTACTCTATTTTCGCAGAAGATTTGTGTTATTATAATATTGTGCAATAGACTTGTAAAAGTTAACTACTTAGCTCCCGACACCGTACTTACCTCTCAGTGTTATACCGGTGCACTCCTGTCTGCTTCTCTGGGTCCGCTCAATCTGTCAGCGCACTCAACCAATCACTGTGCTGTCAAGCCGCAGCCAGTGATTGGTTGAGCAGGCTATCACTGAGCAGGAACCCAGAGACTTAAGCAGGAATGCATTAGGGGAACGAAGACAGGTAAGTATGGTGCCTGGAGCTAAGTAGTTAACTTTTACAAGTCTATGGCATGATACATGCTCGCAAGGGAATGAAAATTTGCTGCGAGAATTGATCGTCCTAGACTTTAATAGAAATCAGTATTGCAACGCATTTTACTCGTAGCGGATTACGGTACTTGTGAATCCACCCTAAGGTTAGAATGGAGTATGGTAAAGAACTGTATGATTGTCTAAGATACCCAAACATATTGTAAATGTTATAAACATCGGCCTGTGTAATAGTACCCTAGGGTTGGGCCCCGTGCCTTAGTGGTGCGATACAAACTGTACAGTCTGTCTCTACAATATGTAAACTAGTTGTACACTGTTTCATAGGAAGACTGATTTAAAGTAAGCCCACAGAAGCAGCAGATTTGTTTTTGCTATATTTTTTTCTATCTTTTTCTTTGCTATCTTTTTATAATGAGTTGTATGACAAGCTAATATCGGTTACATCGACTAATGCAACACTGCTAAATTTGAAAGCGAATGTTAGTACGCCATGACAAGTCTATAAATCCATTTACAAATACTTAAGAACAAATATAGCAATTTTTTTCTTGTACTCAGTATAACTGTCTAAATCACAGCTTTTTTTTTTTTATGTGTTGCGGGATAAGGAATTCTTTTAACTCCATATTTAAGAAATAATTCTCAGGTAGAACTACCATGCATGGAATTATGCAGCCCTACACCGTAGTTGATCGCAAAGTAGATAGAAAAGAGCTGAAATATCTAACTATAGGAGCAAACTAGTCACTTTACCCTATTGGGCCCAGGGACAACTACACAGCAATGTCCGAAATAAATTAAAGGGGTACTCCAGCGTGGGGGCACTTTTGCGCTGGGATCGGGGACGAGGTGGCCGAGGGAAAAGACGTCCACTCACCTCCCCGGTTCCCGGATGCTTCCAGGTGTCTGACGCGGGCCTGAGACGTGACGTCTCAGGTCCGCTGAGCCACTCAGTGAAGGAGGTGGGATCCCCGCTGGAGTACCCCTTTAAAGACGATGAAAGGACCGTGAAAAAAAAACAACTAAAAATAACGTCCATCGTTTGCAACAACAAAAAAAAAAAATGTTACTACTGGAAATGTTTACATTCTGTTGTACTGTATAGGCAGTCCCCTTTTACATTCATGTATATTGGCCAAATATGAAGCAATACCTGTCTGTTATGAATATATCCCTCATATGTCATACAATATGTTATAAATCTCTTCTTAATATCTGTAAAGTGGGCCCTTCCGCTGCAAGGCTGAGGAATAGATGACAATGGGACGTCACCTGCGTCAGAATTTTGGCTCTAGCTGTGTCATTCACTGTCGGAGCTGTGAGTTTTCACCACATGTACTAGTTGAACTACCTCAACACTGAAACATTTCTGTCCCATTTTTTCCCTTCATTGTGGAAACAACATAAATCTTGAAATTAGAAATATATTGTGTGCCAAATTTTACATTCAAATATTTATCAGTAATTTTTTGTATTTAAATATAAAAATGTTAAATAATTGTACAAATTTAAATAATTACAAAAGTAATATTTATATATTTTTTTGTATTTTAATAATCTCTCTCTCTCTCTCTCTCTCTCTCTCTCTCTCTCTCTCTCTTTCTCTCTCTTTCTCTTTAGAATGTTTTGTCTTTTCGGGAGTTACATGTGGCTTCTGACCGTGACTTGAAGATGAATGCAGCTTACAAGACACAGAAAGATGGAGTCCTCTTATTTACAGCATGTGATCAATCTGCTTAAAGGGGTTATCCAGTGCTACAAAAACATGGCCACTTTCTTTCAGAGACAACACGACTCTTGTCTCCAGTTCAGGTGCGGTTTGCAATTAAGCTCCATTCACTTCAATGGAACTAAGCAGCAAAACCCTACCCAAGCTGGAGACAAGAGTGGTGCTGCCTCTGGAAGAAAGTGGCCATGTTTTTGTAGAGCTGGATAACCCCTTTAAGGCTTATTATACATGTAAACCTTTCTGTAAGTTATGAGGGACCCCAAGGATACTGCCATTAAAGCCATTTTGCAAAGTTCAGAACGAATTTGGGTTTGGGTGACTCGGTTCGCTCATCTCTATTTATAATGATAAGTATAACCCATGGAGCAGAGTGACCAATATTGCAAGTGTTAGAAGATCAGACTTTTGAAAACGCCAACCATACAGCAGCATGCATGAGCTTCTAACATTTTAAAGGGGTTATCCAGTGCTACAAAAACATGGCCACTTTCTTTCAGAGACAACACAACTCTTGTCTTCAGTTCAGGTGCGGTTTGCAATTAAGCTCCATTCACTTCAATGGAACTGAGCAGCAAAACCCCGTCCACGCTGGTGACAAGAATAGGGCTGTCTCTGGAAGAAAGTGGCCATGTTTTTGTAGCGCTGGATAAGCTCTTTAAGCTTATGTCTTGGTATGCCTTAATGACATTATTTGTTTATTAAGGGGAAGATTTATGAAGCGTACTTTTACGCCAGTCTTAAATTAAGCCCCGCCCCTTTCCCCCTGGCCAAATTCACTAAGAGGCGCATGCCCGAATCTATGCCTGGTGTACCAAATCTTCCAGCAGATGTAAATTTGGATCATGATTTACGCCGTAAATCATGATAAATGCAGCCTGGGAGGAGGCCGCCCTGTCACAATAAAGATAACCAATCTATAGACAGCTGTTCTTGTCTTTCCGGGTTCTTTTCTCTCTTTACCTCAGAGCAAAGTGCTGGTTGGCTGGGTGAGAGATGTGAGTAGTTTGCCCTATGTGAGCATTGCTTGCCCTATAATACAACCTACACCGGCTGGTAGACTCCACAAGAAGAGATACTGCCTCAGACCTATCTCTACTTAAAGGGAACCTGTGACCCAGACAGTGCTATCTAATCTATAACCATCATGTTATAGAGCAGGACGAGCTGAGCAGACTGATATATATCTTTGTGGGAAAATATTCAGTATAACTTGTAACTTGTTGATTGAAATCCCTGATCATTCTGGGTTAGGGAGTCCAGTGGGCGGTGTCACTCTAAGAACTGGATTCTTTAGCAAGTTACACTGAATCTTTTCCTATAACGTTATATATCAATCCGCTCAGCTTCGCCTGCTCTATAACATAATGCCGATAGCTTAGGCAGTATTTTTATAGTGACAGGTTCCCTTTAAAACATGACTGAATTTAAATGACAGAGCAACTGCACATTAGCATAAACCATCTGATAAGTGTGTGATATCTGCAATCTACCCGTATCAAGAGAATTTTCTTTTAGGTAATCCACATGTTGCCCCTACACAGAAATGTGTGTTCTACCCTCAAATACGACACGTCTGTGGCTTGTAAACAATAAGCATGCAATAAGGACGCACTCCCAAATAAAATAATCATGTGATTGTAATGTCTCAATAGACTATACATTCATAACATAAAAGTAATAAAACATACACAAAGTTATATGCAAAAGAGAGGGAATTTCGCCAAACTCTACCACTTAGGCCATGGCCTGGATCTTAAACATGCCAAGAATCACATCAAGGACATGAAACTTATTTATAATGAATCCTTTGGTGTCAGAAGCAATATATGTTCTGACTTACAAAATATTCATGTACAGTACATAATTTAATTCACAGTTACATTATTGAGTAAACTCCATGATAAAAAGTAACACGTCACACTTCTGTACATAGAACTATATAACGCGTATAGACAGCTACATATAGCTACAGTACATTCATCTTCACATTTTTTTTTTCATTTTCCAATCAGTATATATATATATATATATATATATATATATATATAATTTCAGCATTTTTTTTTCTCCAAAGACTCCAAACTTCTTCTAGGAACCTTTGCCTTGTCTTCATTTCAGTCTTATTTTGATTCCAGAGGAGACCAAACTACCGGAAAAATAATAGATAGGAACCACCTATCAAGAAACTACCAAAAGACTGGCATGCTCATTTTTTTTTTTTAATCAAACCGGCTATTTGTCGATCAATTCAACACTTATATAGGGAGGCTTTATAGAATATCTGCCATTGAAAATAACATACCAGTGGTCATACAGCCTGGAAATTGGTTGCACGGCCGCCAATCTCTCTGCCCAGTTCACAGAGGGTCTCAGCAATGAGGCCCACTGCAATCAATATGTTTTGACAGTTATTTTTAATGACAGTGACTTTAATGTAGCTGGTTTTAAAGCACAATATTTTGGAAGATTTAAGATATGTTTACACATACAAAACCCGTGAGTGTTTTTGCTGCAGAAACTGCAAATTTTTATCATAAAAAAATAGTCCCCATGGACTGCAATGGGAGACAGTGAACCAAACAGGAAAGATGTGTCATATGACTTGGTTATATGTGACTAGGCTCTAAGGCCCCCATGAAAATCAACAGGCCCCTCCCACGCCAACCATGGCTCTTTACGTAGGTGTGGGGTTTAGCCCTATGAAGGGAAGAACTGGTAACTAGGGGTAAAACCATACCGGGTGAGTTCCCTTCACAAGCCCTATTGAATCAGAATTAGGCTGGTGCATGGAACTCATTAGGCATGGACGTATCAATAGTTACCAGATCTTCTGGCGGTAGAAGAGACTGCACGGTGATCAGGTGATCCTAATGAAAGGAACAAATGCTCCAATATAGGACATGTCACTGCCTGAGCCATATATCACAATACTCTGCCTGTGAGAGCATTTCAAACTCTAAAAATTTATATAGCTACATGTAGAATAGGTTCACACACAGTAAAATAAAATAAATATAAAAAGGCTATAAAATAAGGGTTATCTAGAGCTACAAAAACATGGCTACTTTCTTCCAGAGACAGCATCACTCTTGTCTCCAGTTTGGGTCGGGACTTGTAATTCAGTTCCATTGAAGTGAATGGAGCTTAATTGCAAACCACACCTGAACTGAAGACAGGAGTGGTGCTGTCTTTGGAAGAAAGTGGCCCTGTTTTTGCAGCGCTGGATAACCCCTTTAAAGGGAAACTATCAGCAGGTTAGAGGAATCTAACCTGCTGATATGTCCCTATTGCACAGGAGATGCCGAGGAGGAAGGTATGTCTCTTACCATCCCCCTCGGCGCTGTTACGACGCAGTTACTCACGTGCTCCACGGTCTGGTAAGACCATTAGGAGCACTGCCCGCCCCATAACACCGATCCGCCTCGGCCAGCCCGCCCCTTTCCAATGATAATCAAGGGAGCCGGGACCGGGACGGATTTACGCTATGAGGGTGGGAAGTGCTCCTAATGGGTGCCCCAGCTCTCTTAATGGTCTTACCGGACAGTGGGGAACACAACTAACTGCACCAGAACAGAGCCGAGGAGGATGGTAAGACACATACCATCCTCTTCAGCATCTCCTGTGTAAGGCTATGTTCACACAATGTATGTTTCTTAAAAGTACAGCCGTTGTTGCAATCGGCAACAATGGCCATACTTTGTATGAGAACATATGTTGCCTTGCACATAGTATACGCTCTGGCCAGAATCCCTCGCAGCGCCGCAAAGAACTGACATGTCTGTTTTCTGCGGCCACTATTCAGTGAATAGAGGCCGCAGAAAGCCCTGTCAATGCACACTAAGAAGCGAAGATCATTTGCAGTACTGCAGTACTGGCCGGGATGATGTTTTCAGAGACCGGCCGGGTCATGGAACGGCCGGTCTCTTACGATGTGTGAACATGGCCTAATAGGGACATATTAACAGGTTAGATTTGTTAGTACTGTGTGTGCTGTGCACTGATGGTCTGTTTCCCTTAGATTAAGTTTACACACAGGAAAATAAAAACTATATACGTTCATAATTTTGAATGGAAATAAAACAATGTATGAAAAAATGGGGGGCAAAGTGTCCATGCAAAGCAGGTGGTAAATAATGAGCATGTTTATTAATTGGGCGATCGTAATCAGTTAGAACCGCTGTTCCATGTAATGTGTACAATACTGGCCAATTTCCCATAGACTTAAATAGAGCACATTATTTCATTGGATTATTACCTTAAAAATTACACTATTTTGCCCATATTTTACTGTGTGTGAACCTAGCCTTAGACTTTCATGGAGCTGTTTTTAGGTGTTATTTTCAAAACAACAGCCATCATTTTGCATAAAAAGACTCTGTGGGAACATTTTTGGAAAAAATAAACGCCCTATTTTTCACTTTTTTTTGTGTTATTTTCCTGGGTGTGAACATAGCCTTCAGCTACAGTATACTAGCATCTACCTGACTGTACTGTAATCCATCTAATGGGACGTATAGCTATGGTAGGACAATTATAATATAACCTATAACATAAAAATAATTGAAAGACTGTCAAAACACCTTCAGCGCACCTCTTGAATAAAGTCTATTATTTTAAACAGACCATTGTTTGTTCACCATTTATTTCAGCGTCCTAGATTTTCTCATTAATTTTGGATAAGCTTTTTTTTTTTCTTCGGCAGAAAAGCTTTGTGTTAATGTCAATTAAGTATCTGCATATCATATTCTTACTTTGTTAATTATTTAAAAGCATATGACTTAGCATACTCTACAGCAGATGCATATTGAAATATTATTACTTAGTATGGTAATGTACAAATACAATGTAGCAAGAAACAACAGCCAAGGTCAAAATGTCTACATTTTAGAAGACAAAAGAATCTGTTGTTAGCTCTATTGTTAGCGTTCTCTTCCTTTCATATGGAAATTAGTCATGTAGTAGTTTGATATAAAGTTTTTAGGGTTGTTTTGAGTTGTCTGACTCATGCTTAATGGGGCAGCAATTGTATAGACATGTTAAGATTTTTTTTCCCTTAAGAACTGTATGTGTAAAAGATGATTAGTGATGAGCGAACAGCCCGATGTTCGGTTCGTATTCCTGAACACGAAAAGAAAAAATGATCGTGATCGGTTTGGTTCGTTGATACGGTGCATACAGATTATCAGGTGCAAAACGCAAAATACATAATAGCATTATGCATTAGTGTATATTTTATTCGCCTGTGCGTATATATGTAATGACGTTCATACACGTATATGAGCCTCCCCTTTTGGCCTTGGAGAACTCAATACATTGGGAAGATAATGGACAGTATGGGCTATGATGGGAGCCTGGTCACTACAGGGTTAAAAAATAAATCCTTATAGTGCTAAAATGCTGGATTCTGTTTCCCCCCCTTCTGCTCCCCCCCCCCCCCCGTGACTCTTGAAAAAGAAAGCAGTATGGTTTGGAAATGCGTTGGGTCTTAATTAGAGATGAGCGAACCGGGTTCGGCATGTGATTAGCGGGGGCTGCTAAACTTGGATAAAGCTCTAAGGTTGTCTGGAAAACATGGATACAGCCAATGACTATATTCATGTTTTCCACATAGCCATAGGGTTTTATCCAACTTCAGCAGCCACCGCTAATCAAATGCCAAAAGTTCGGGTTCGGATGGACTTGAGCATGCTCGAGGTTCGCTCATCTCTAGTCTTAATAAACACGCTTACTTTTATCCATTGCCTACCATTATCCTTGGACCTGCACCCTGTATACCCGTTTTAGGAGGAGTAAGTAGTTTTTTTTCTACCCTCCCTACACTGACTATTTTACAACATTCTAAGTCCTACTCGCTCAGCTCTCCCTCCCTACACTGACTAACTACCACTGTGAATATTGCTGCTTAAATAAATTCAGATGCTGTCCCTGCTCATATCACTCTCCCTACTGAACGGCACAAGAATCAGAAAAGACTGTGAGAAAATTCGCTTTTTTATAACATTTACGTAATGTATGTAATAACGCTAATCGCACAGCCAATCACAGTGATGCCAGTAGTGAACATGGCTACTACATTACCTGATGTGCCCTTACTTCCCCACACTTTCAATGGCTCTTTTAAATTGGTGAGAGGAAACTTACGCAGTTGCGTACATCCCTAGATAAACGTTTGCATGTTCGAACATGTTTAAAAATTTTGTTGCAACCATTCCGATCGTCAAACAAATTGTTTGTGATCAACAAACCCGAACAATTAGCGACATGTTGGTACGAACATACAAACATTTATGAACATGTTCGCTCATCACTAAAGATGATTACGCTATCTCTGAAATTACATATAAAATCATTCATTGGTTTCTTGAACAACATTAGCATGATGAGATCTATAAATTAATCCTACGGCACACTTTCCATTGTCATTGCCTGATAAAACCCATCCTAGAAAACGGCTAGCTCCATACCAATATGGGCACGTTGTGTGATTGTATATGTGATTGAAGTGCATGGAGCCTTGGCAGTTGTATGTCTGTGCTACATTGGGTGAATTATGACATTACACATTTTAAAATATTATAATGTATGAGGCCCGTTCCATCAGAATATTAAACACATCTTTGGATTCAAAACAAATAGTATTCATTATGTATTATATTTTAAGGCTATGTTCACACAGTGTAAAGAATTCGGGAAACTACGGCCGTAGTAGTCATTGAAAACAACAGCCATAGGTTTCCGAATTCATTCAGTTCTATTGATTTCACACACTGTGTGGCCGTCCTGCCGGCCGTAGTGTGAATAATAGTCAATGGTTAATTGCTTTTTATTCATACTTATAAGGCCAGCAGATTCTATGGATGGAAAATAATGTTGCTACGGCTGATAATGCAGTATCAGACGAAGGAACTCGTAATACAGCGGCCATTGTTTGACACAGCCATTGGTTTGAATGTCAAACAATGACCATGGTATTACACTGTGTGAACATAGCCTAAGCATGAATATAGAAAAAATCCACTGAATGCACCTTAAGGCTATGCTCCCTCACAGTATTTTTGTTCAGTATTTTGCTTATTGTTTTTCAGCCAAAACCAGGAGTAGATAGAAAACACAGAGAGGCTATGTTCACACACTGTTGATATTGAGTGGATGGCTGCCATTTGATGGCAAATAATTATGGCCAATGGCTGTTGAATTATTTGCTGTTAAATGACGGCCACCCACTCGATTTCAACAGTGTGTGAACATAGCCTTTCTGTGTTTTCAATCCACTCCTCTTTTTGGTTGAAAAATACTGAGCAAAATACTGCGTGAGAACATTCTCGAAACGTCTTTTTTTGACAAAATAACAGCCATTGTTCAAAAATGACGTCAGACAACTTAAAATAACAGCCATTATTTTAAAACAATGGCCGTGTTTTGCATTAAAGGACGTTGTGTGAACATACTGTAGCTTAAAGTGACACCACCATTTTTTGCATTATGACTTCTCTACACAAGAGTAAAGGGTAAATTTTGCAGATTCCATACCTTATTTTATATATGTCACTGTGCTTGTTCCAGTTAAAAGTGATCTTTTATCATCTGCGGATTGTGTCACCTGGGCAGCGCCGTAGACCCCACCCCTTGCAGTCCCTCGATGACCATTGGAACAGGCTGGCCTAAAAGTCTAGCCCCCCCCCCCCTCTAGGTCAGGCCATACGAATGGCCACGGAGGAGGCGTGGTCTATGTGCTGATGACATCTTGGAAGGGCGGGGCCTATGGTGGCAATGTGGGCGGGTCTAAGTGGCGCTGTGGCCGCCCAGGTAGCACAATCCGCAGATGATAAAAGATTACTTTTTACTGGAACAAGCACCATGATGTATGATATAAAATATATTGTATAATTAAGAGCAAATAATGGCAAAACAACAGCCATTATTAATGATCATGCATGATCATTAGAATTAAGAAGGCCTGTGTCACCAATGGGATAGCGTCACACTGTGGGGGCCTCTAGTGCACAAGAAGAAAACGGCACCAAGCACTGGAACCGAGTGGAATTCTGAAAAAAAGGGCGACCCCACGAGTATCACCATGAGGGCGCCATAAAGTAGCAATAAAAATAATAAATCAGTAATCCTAATGGTACATTTGCTTTAAGGTGCATTTAGTGGATATTTTCAAATGTGTATTCATATATTATAATCTATATTTCATATACATTATAATAATAAGCCTTTAATGTATACAGTACCTTGTGGGCCAGGAGGCCCAGGATCTCCAGGTGGTCCCGGAAGTCCATCATTTCCAGGTGGGCCCGGTTTCCCTTGAGCAGCGAGTAAGGCAGCTGGTGTTTTTAGTTGAGAGAGGAAATCCCCCATTTTATCTGTAGGAAATAAATATGAATATTTTTGAGCATTACACAAGGAAAGAATCTTAAATGCGAGTGTATGAGAAGGGTTTGCAAATATTTGCTTAGTTGGCAAGGCTAATTTTTGCAAGTTTCATTTTAAAATTTGTCAAAAACAAAAAAAATGATATGCTTATCCGTCCACGGTCTCCTGTATCCTCATGCCTCCAGCCCGTTCAACTAATTATAGACTGAGATGGGACAGCACCACAGCTACTGATTGGCTGAGCAGGCTGTAACTCTCTAGACAACAGTGACATCCTGCTCAGGCAATCACTGGCAGCGGCGCTGTCCCATCTCAGTTAGTCACTGTCAGTCTCTGGAGTAATAGCCCGATGAGCCAATCAGTGACTGACTGAGATGGGACAGCGCCGCAGCCAGTGATTGCCTGAGCAGGCATATCATAAAGGGGAACCATCAGCAGCTTAGTAGACTCTAACCTGCTGATAGCTCCCTATAGCATTGGGGATGGTGAGGAGGAGGAAGGTATGTGTCTTACCTTTCTCCTCCATCGTGGGGTATACTTCGCACCGAAGCACCATTAGGAGCACTGCCGCATCATCCAGCTCCCCCTATTGATTATCATCAGAAAGGGTGGGCCGGATGATGTAGTAGTACTACTAACAGTGCAAAGGGGCGTAGATTACTCCGGCCTACAGCATTGGACTGGTGCCGAGGAGGAAGGTAAGACACATACTTCCTCCTCAGCATCCTAGGCGCTATAGGGACCTATCAGCAGGTTAGATTCATCTGACCTGTTGATTGTTCCCCTCTAAGAGTGACAGTCATCGTTTAGTTGTTGTTGCGCACTTTAAGGTTCAGTTCACAAGTTTGCAAATTTAACGCCTAAAGTTCACAAGCCAGGCAAAACAAGTTTTTCAAAACTTTGCTGACCTCTACTTCTAACCACAAGAAATAATAGTTCATATAAAAAATTGAACATACACAACATTTAGTAACAGTCTTTTCCTAACACTTTATGGATAATAGCGGCAAGCTGCCCTGCTTCTCAGTCTCAGTCTCAGTCTGACTCTCTTTAATAACTTGATGACTATAACTAAGTAAATCTAAAATTTGCTAATACCATTAGATTATAATTTATAGTAAGCAGGGTCCGCTCCTCACAAGTCTGACTGGAGAAGATTGTGCATAAACTCTCAGCTATCAGCAGGTACTTTGTATTCCCCAGTTGTAGATCACTGTAGAATATGCTAGCACTATATAAATAAATAATAAATAATATTAATTGCCCCGATATAAACATAATCCAAGTAGACAGCAAACCTCGGAGAGAAGACAGAGGAGCTTTATGAAAAATGAAGTGTAATGCCTCTCCCCATATGTTTCAAGGTGCCGGTAGATTATGTATTCAGCAGCAGTCACTGCATAAATAATTAATGCTTGGGTAAAAAAAAAAAAATTCTCTCTAAGGATCGTTTCCTTAAACTCAGTTATGATTTTAATAAGTAATTCCACAAACACTTATCTCTACGTGGAATTAGCTATATGGAAAGTGATGAGATACAATATCACATTGAGAACATATGGCCTGCTCAGTGACAGGTAATCAAATGGACCAGGCCGGGTAGATATGGCAGAGACTGTGCTTCAGAAAAACATATCTGAACAGATAATGGTCCATCCAGGCTCTTGTACTTATATTTGTAAGTTTGTAGTGTAATAATTCCTATGCTTAATGTATCTCAATATACATGGGCTATGTTCACATGACGTTCAAAAAACAAAAAAGGCGTCCGCTTTTCTATTTAAAAAGATGATAGTTTTTGCCGCCATTTAATTTACTACAATGACTTGAATGACGGATGTCCAATGCACACAAGTGTATAAAATGACGGACGTTGTCTGTGTGGACGTCAAAATAATGATCGTGACAATTATCTTTGGAAGTCTTTTTCGAACACTGGACGTTATTTTTTGTTCACAGTTTTTCTTTTTTCCCTGTTTTTTTTCTATTAAATTCAATGGACTTTTCAATTAAAGACACATTCAAAGGCCAATTAGTCCACCTGAACTAGAATAATGTACCAACAGCCGTCATTGCATGGCCATACAGCGAAATAGCGGAAGTCATTTGGATGTAATTTTTTCTTTTCAAAAACAGAGAGGAAAACGTATTAGGTACACAACCACACACTGTATACATGGCACAATTATTCAAGAAGGAGTCATTTATAAATGTGATTCATGTATAGTATCTATGATACACTCCTACTGTTTCACTTCATTGGTTTGTCAGGATAAAACACTATCCCATTGGCCAATGCAAATGATAAACAAAATGTTTGTTTAGCACAAAATCATGGGAAGATCGGAGACTATAAATTGTACTTTTAATACAAAACACTGTGATTGTCGAGGTGTCGGCATGCAACCCTGTTTTCCAGGCTGTACTCGAGCTGCCTCCACCTTCCCCACAGAACAGGAAGGCATCAGGAATAAAATGCTGAAGGTTTGAGAAGGTTTGAGTTCGATCGAACCTGCAAAATCCCGATATTCGATCATCTCTAATCATAACCCCCTCACGTTTTGAGGATATCCCAAAGACAGTTGTGATAATACCTGATGCACTGATAATTATATCACCTGTGAAATACTAAGGAAATCCGTAAAGCACGATCTATTGGTTGGCCATGAGGACAGGAATTGAGCAGCAGTGGTTTATATGATTCTCCCCTGCCGATTTCCTGTGCTCTTGTCTATTTCTACCATTTGTGTGAACTGTCCTCCATGTATTTTTTTCCACTTCTAACTTCTTCAGCTGGTGTGTAACCCATTCTTTCTACCTGCTGCTGTCTCTAACTTTGGGGGAGCAGAAAGTCCACTTTAAGTTCCGCCCATCCCATAGACTCCATTCTATGCGCAGGCAGATTCCACCATCTGCCCAAAGAATTGACCGCCCAAAGAATCTGCCTGAGCATAGGAGGAGTCTATGGGACAGGCGGAACTTCAAGCAGGAGAACGCATGGAATCCACTGGAAGTTATCCGAGGGATTCCGTAGTGTGCCCATACCCTAAAGCCGCCATTCCATGGGCCGACTGTAAGGAGCAAACGAGCGCTGTCAGCACTTGTTTGCTCCTCGTTCCCCGCTCGCTGCCACCTCTATTTCACGCGGTGGCAGTAAGCGGGTGAGTGCGGGAGGGGTGGGGGCTGCCCGGGTGATCGCTAGATCATCCAGGCAGCCCATAGAGGATAGTGCCGGTCTGCTGCCGCTTTTAGTCCACGGAGCGACAGCAGCAGATCGCTGCTATCACAGTCATTTGTTTTTCAACATAGTTGAAAGACAAACGACTGCAACGATCAGCCGACAAGACGATATCGGCTGGTCGTTGCCTTCTATTCCACGGGACAATTATTGGCCATAACGGACGATAATCGTTCCGTGGAATAGGGCCTTTACCCTAACTTTCTCCGAGTAGCAGCTACATAGTAAATTGCTAACAAACCTAATTAGTAAATTGCCTCATTCTGCATTGAAAGCTCCTGACATGGGGACTACTATCAAAGTAAATGGAAGCAGAACAAAAGACCTCTTTCATTGAAACATATGACAAGAATGACATTACCAGGCTGTCATTTTTACATTTATTTCGTTGGCTGACTACAGTGAGGTATGAGAGCAATTGATTTCTGTTAATTTACTCAAAACTGGTTTTGAGCAACATTCATTAAATCAATGCCTGAAGCAGTAATTACCTGCTATTAAAATGCTTTTAGAGATAACTGTTTAGCACTTGGCTCGGCATTATTGAGTTATTTCTTTAATGTGCTATCAGAGTTGTCAATTAGTTGGACTAAGCTACGGGTTTCACAGACGACACAAATGAGCCGCAATCGGAGGCTTTTAAAACCCGCTTTGTAGCCCAACACTTTGACCACACACGGTAATTGATTGTACGACTGCAACGTCCCATACAAAAGACAAATTATTTCCACTTCATTTTTATTCAGATATGGAATATTAAAAAAAAAAAATCCTTCGGGGCAACGCGAATGGATGTTTTCAGCAGCGACAACCTAGTTTTGATACTAAATGATTATCTGCACAATGATGCAAGAAATTGCATTTGGCTAAAGACGCGCTTTTAGCTTTTAAAAATAGGTTATAACGCACATCAGCCGATCATTTCTGAGATTACTCAATTAACTATGAAGCAAAATAAGCCGGCTTTCAATGTATTATTATTTTTTAATAGTAAACAACAAAAACTAACCTTTTTTTTATCAAGGGAGATATCAACCGTTTGGGTGACGGTATAGAACTAGTAATGCTTCACCGCATGCATACATTTTAGGCTAGCACTGACGGTTTTCTATTTCTGGGCCTGGCTTGGTTAGGATTGGTGCAATTATCTCTGTGTGTCTTTGAGATATAGGAGTATAGGAATATAATCTAAGAAAGCTGTCACATTTTACATAAAATAAATAAAGAAAAGTTTGCCTTAAATGTTTATCTAGTTTAAAGAGATAGTTCACCAACATTTTTTTTTCTTAAACTAGTCTAAGAAAGGGCCAGAGATTTGTAATTTACATTTATTTAAAAATCTCCAGTCTTCCAGTACTTATCAGCTTCTGTATGTCTTGCAGGAAGGGGTGTTTTCTCTTCAGTCTGATACAGTGCTCTCTGCTGCCTCTTCTGTCCATGTCAGGAACTGTCTAGAGCAGCAGCAAATTCCCATAGAAAATCTCTCCTGCTTTCCAGACTGGAAAGAATACACCACTTTCTGCAGCTGATAAGTTCTGGAAGACATAAGATTTTTTCTTAAATAGAGGTAAATTACAATTCTTTGGCACTTTCTGGCACCAGTTGATTTGAAAGAAAACATTTTTTTGCTGAACTAGCCCTTTAAGGCTAAGTTTCTACTACATTATTTCCTCTCCGTTTTTGAAAAGAAAAAATCACAGTCATTTTGCGGTTTGGACGCCCGTCAGTGCAATGACGGCTGCTGGTACAATATTCTAGTTTAGGGGGAATAATTGCCCTTTGGATGTGTCTTTAATTGAATAGACAATTGAAATTAATAGAAAAAACGGTGAAAGGACGGTGAAAAAAGAAAAACTGTGTGAACTAAAAAATAATCCACTGTTTGTAAAAGACGTCCAAAAAATTGACATGATCATTGATTTGATGTCCACACAGGCAACGTCCATTATTTAATACACTGTGTGCATTGGACTTCCGCCTTTCCATTGATTCAATGGATTGCATAGAAGTCAATTAAACTGCTAAAAAAAAGTATGTCTTTTTAAACAGAAAAAGCAGACGCCTTTTTGGCAACCAATCAGATTTCACTTTTCATTCCTCACAGACTCTTTGGAAAATGAAAGGTGGAACCTGATTGGTTGCTAGGGGCAACTGAGCCAGTTTCACTTTACACCATGTTTGATAAATCTCCCCCATAGTGCTTTTATTTTTTTTTAACCTACAGGGCAGTTTTGGGTAATATTTTGCAGCACCATCTCTAGTTTTTATTGGAATCATATTTGTGTAGATGGAACATTTTTATCGTTCTTTTTTTTCCTGATAGATAATGTAAGAAGCCTCCAGCAGTCAGGGAAAATTATTGGGAAGCCTGCAAACACATGTAAACAGCTCCCTGGCTGGCTGTTTCTGCACTCTGTAATGCAGGAAGGATAAATCACAAAGAAGTCATCAGCAACTTGACCTCATATCAACCCTCCTTGCATCACAGAGTGCAGAAACAGCCAGCCAGGGACATTGTCTATGTGTGTGTTTACATGAGCTGTCTCGGAAAGTAGGAGGAGGAGGGAAAGATAATGAGAACAGAACACACATACAGATTTCTGTGTCTTGAGGAGACTCAAAAGTTAATAACTAGAGATGAGCGAACCGGGTTCGGGTTTGAGTCCATCCAAACCCGAACGTTCGGCATTTGATTAGCTGGGGCTGCTGAACTTGGATAAAGCTCTAAGGTTGTCTGGAAAACATGGAAGCAGCCAATGACTATATCCATGTTTTCCACATAGCCATAGGGCTTTATCCAAGGTCAGCAGCCACCACTAATCAAATGCCGATCTTCGGGTTCGGATCGACTCGAACCTGAACCCGGTTCGCTCATCTCTAGTAATAACAAGTATAGAAGGAATTGTTGGTCTCCAGGAGGGGAAATAATTCAGCATGTATTTTAAATAAGGGGAATACCCCTTTAAGTCTTCCTACACATTCACAATGTGTGTGCCACTACTGACACAACTTCATACATATTTTCACAGCTGCAGAGTGTCTGGTAGAATTAAAATCATATGCTATCATTAAAGCCATCACAGGCTCCTCAAGCATAAAAGACATGACAATGAGAAGTCTTGAAACGCATATTTAATTAAGTTTGATGTCGGAATAATTCTTATTGAAATATATGCATGAAGTATATAGGATGGCTGGCGGAATGAAAGTCATAAGACATAGAAGATAATGCACTGCCTATATATAGCATTAAAGGGCTTCTATTAATTCAAAGGAGAAGAAAATTCAGTCTTAATAAAACAACTGATTAAACCTCTCCCAGAATAAAACTAACATACTACAGTCTTCAATGTTATAACTCAGGACTAGAGTGACAAATAGCCCGACTAATGGCAGAATACAGAAACTGCATGAATAAAGGATGTAATGATAGGGAGCTCAAAATAGATATTCATTGCTTACATGTGCTTTTTTCTTACCTTCAAATATTCGTAAAACTTCCTGTCTGATATATTTTTTCATTTCTTCAAATGAAATATTCTCTGTCTGCGGAGAAAGTTATTGCAGTTATTTGCATAATTGAAACAAAACAACGGCATAAAATACTGTACAATATACGTATCTTTGTATCTGAAATGGCGCGATGGCGTGGTGTTATCGCAAAAGAGATCACTATATCAAGCCTATATCTAGATGTTATCAGTTTTTGTCACAATACCTGGTCGAAAAGATATGGTACTCTACCTCAATGAACCTACGTGACATCAGACTCCAGACATGTTCTGTTAAGATGAAGACATTCAACTGTCCAAGGAAACAAGTTTTCCAGCCCCCCTTCCCCTAATTCTTATCTCTTCATTATCAAGTTGTGTACATTACAGAGAAGCATAGTGGGGACAAGTCCATTATAACCTATGGAGGGGGAGGGGCTGAGAGGGGAATGAGTGAGCAGGAAGTGGAGAGAACCAGCCCTGCAGTTCGGAGACTGTCTTGACACAGAAAATGCTGGATTTACAGATCAGACTGCTCAGTGCTGGTCTGGAAACTTGGTGAGGTAAGATTGCAGAATGTTGTGCTGTGCTGGCTCCTATACTACAAACTGCTCTGGATGTTTTTTTTCCTCTCCCAGCTCACTCATCCCCCTTGGCCTCCTCCCCATCCATAGACCAAAATGAACATATCAAGTCCCTCTTTACTATGGTTTTCTGCAACACATAAGTGAGTTAGGTGTGTGTGTGTTTGTGGGCGGGGGGGGGGGGGGGGGGGGGGGCTTTGGGTGCCTATTGAATAAAGGAAGCTCTTTTGCCTATTAAAACTCATTTCAGAGTTTCCTTTAAATTAATATATATTGATTTTTCCATGGCAGCTATTGGACATGTATGACCTAATTTGTGGATAGGTGATAGATATTGTTCTCAGTCCAACCCCTTTAACGGTAAACACAGTGGCTCAGCGGTTACCACTGTGGCCCTGTAGTGCTGGGGTCCTGGGTTCACATCCCTTTGTTTGTGTGGATTTCCTCTGGTTGCTCTGGCTTCCTCCCAAAACATACAGATAGGTGAATTTAGATTGTAGATGCTATATAGTTAGTGCTATACAAATAATATTATTATTACTATTAAAATAGTAATATGATAATCTATAAGTTATAACTGACAGGTTATTTAAGCCAAAGCCAGGAACAGACTATAAACAAGGAACAGGTCATAAAGGAAAGACTGAGATTTCTACCTTTTTCGAATCCATTCCTGGCTTTGGCTTCAAAAATCTGTCTGTGTTAACACATTACAAATAGCATTTACTTTTAGCTTAGATATATCATTTTTAAAATGCAGATCGAAGGTACAGATATTAAATGACATTGATCATTGAGCATTTCGCCCTCCCTCAAATTCATGCAAATGAACTTCTGTAGATGCTGCAGCTGTTAACACCAGAGCTGAGTCAGTGGGTCACTTTGCCCTGGCTAGGATATTTAGGTCAAGAGATAATATTCCCCTATTGATCAGTTGCCAAACCAGGTCCGCTCAATAGAATTACTGTGAGTAAGATGATACATTTAGCTGAACTTTTGTAAAAACAAAATAGTAACCCTAAGACACCTGCTATAAAACAAACAAACAAACAAAAAAACAGATTAGTACACAGAACATAATGTGATGTTCAGTAAGTACAAAGCTTGTTTCAACCCAACCAACCTACTAAACGTACATACATTATATCAATATAAGACATATTGCCATAGCAACTCACTAGTAGAAAACAAGTAACAGGTAACATCCACAGTATGGATTTTATCCCTTAAAGGAAAATGTCCATTTTGACGTTTCACAGTTAAAGTGAATCTGTCATCTGCATTTTTCTATGCTCTGAAGGCACAGACTGATATATGATAGGTAATGTGTCTGTCTGACTGATAATCACCCCATGTAACAGGGCCCTATGTTCAGTCATGCACAAAATTGGAGGCATGCTGTGATACAGAGGCAGACAGATTTCTTTGGTATTACTTATGGTATTACTGATCTACAGTATACAACACATATGAATAATATGACCATCCTACCTGAGTCCTTAGGAAATACTGTGCAAATGTTTGAGAAAATGTGTCATGAGATTTTTTTGGAGTGACAATTTTATAATTTGTACTTTTTTTATAGTTATTATTTAATATGTTCTCCAAGAGTGTAAAATATACATTAGAGATGAGCGAACCTGGAGCATGCTCGAGTCGATCCGAACCCGAACTTTCGGCATTTGATTAGCGGTGGCTGCTGAACTTGGATAAAGCCTTAAGGCTATGCGGTAATCATGGATATAGTCATTGGCTGTATCCATGTTTTCCAGACAACCTTAGAGCTTTATCCAAGTTCAGCAGCCCCAGCTAATCAAATGCCGAACGTTCGGGTTCGGATCGACTCCAACCCGAACCCGGTTTGCTCATCTCTAATATACATATACATTGGTTTGCAATGATTCAATATTGAATATATAATATATTGAAAAAAATCTTTTTTTTCCTAATTTGGCAAAATAAAATACTTACAAATATACTTTCTTCTAATTTGTGGTCAGGTCCTTGGTATTGTTGCTTGGAAATGAAAACCTTTGATTATAGTATAAAATAATAGCGCCATTTTTAGACTAACCAATATTCCTGGTGGTCCAGGAAGTCCAGGATGGCCATCTTTCCCTGGTTGACCAGGATAACCTCTGTCTCCAGGTGCTCCATGTGGTCCAGCTGGTCCCATATCCCCCTTTTCTCCAGGTGAACCTGTTTTCCCTCTGGGACCTTGATCTCCAGGGATGCCTGGATCACCCTTAAAATATAATGTTTAGAAACCAAAATTATTGAAAATCATAGACAAATTATTGACCTATTAAAGGGAAACGAACAGTGTGTTAGTAGTATTTAACCTGCCGTTATGTTTCCACAGGGCAGGAGATGCTGAAGAAGAAGGTAGTTTCCTTACCTTCCTCATCAATGCCATTTTCCTGCAATCCTCCTCTTTATTACTATGGTAATTAGGTAGTTCGGTGCACTGGAGGACAGGGCTATGGCACCAATCTGCCCCGCCTGCTGAGCATCACTTGGCCACTCATCTCTGCAGTGTGCTGGAGGACTATTTATAGGACAGTAGTGAACTAATCCGACTAATTAACATATTAATAAAATGTAGGATTTCAGGAAAATGGTGCTGAGGAAAAAGGTAAGAAAACAACTTTATTCTTTTTATCTCCGTCTCTATAGGAACATAACAGTGGGTTAGAGTCTTCTAACCTGCTTATGGTTTCCCTTTCAAGTGAATGTACCACTAGGTACATCTCTTTGTGGTTTTTTTTACATGAACAGACCCCCCACGCCGATGCCGCAGCTCTTTTTTTTAACCACTACCTGATTCCCATGCACTGCCTGGTTCCCTAAACAACAGCGCGGCATGAAGCATTGGGGGCTGGACCACCAGCCCCCAGTGGGATGATCTCCCTTCTATGATGCGGCTTCATTTCCCCTAAGAGAGGGGTAGGTTTTTTTATTCACAGTGCTTCATGCCAATGCTCGGGAATAGACTAGCATCTTGCGTGGGAACCAGATGGTGGATCAAAAAAGGTCTGCGCCACCAGCATCCCCGTGCAGGTGCCAGTCTGTTCCTGTAAAAAAAAAACATAGCAATGTACCTAATGGTACGTTCGCTTAAAGTAAATGATGACTTTTTGAAATTGTCTTAATCCTTTGGCAGCATTCAACCCTGTTTAGAAACGGATGTGATAGCACCATGCAACTTTAAATTGTCTCCGACTTTAATTTTTTACATGGTAGCGACGGAGTTGATGACGAAAAACATACATTATGATCATTTTCTCCAGTCATTGTTGATGAAAAAACCAATGTTGCCCTTCAAAGGCAATAACAATTTTCTATCCATAGATTACACGGAACTCAGTAGTGCAGTGGATTTTTGACAACTTTTGTCATCAGTTGCATCTGTTGTTTACTCATTTGACGTCCATCCAAGAAAAGCAATGTGGTGCGTGATGACAAATTAATTGTGAACACAATTTTGCAAGAATTAAAAGAAAACCTTGAATCTATAAAATACGTTGTTATAAGAACAGAAGAAGAAAATGACCTTAAGAACATTTTTCTGTAGCCTCATCATAATTCAGTAAAACTAGAAACGTGTATGGCTAATAATCGAAGCTATATAGAATCTGCTGCCTAAGGCTGCAATCCTCAAAATGGTATTTATCCTGTGACAGAGTCTGAACTACAGAATAATCTTTAACAGCACTTTCCTATAATTAGCTATGGGAGCAACTGGTTTCCAGGATATTTACAGTACCGGTCTTATTGCTGGCAGGTCTTACCCGATTTTCAAAGCAACATCTGCAATCAGCTAATAGGTTGGTTCAATAGCATTCCCTTATGATACTGCAGCATCTTTATTGACCAACAGGATCTATATTATTGGGTATGAATTTGTATTGCCAAGATTAGAACTAGAATTTCTAAACTGATCGCTTTGCGCATTATCTTATATATATATATTAATATTTCATCAACATACACTAACATAGTTTGAAGTGTTGCGAGTTATATCACAGAAAAAACAAATTTCCTGGGGTTCAATATCCATCTTTAGTGGACATGGAAACCAGGGAAAGTTAGGGTCCTATTAGACAAAGTTATTTTTAACGATAGACGGTAAACGGTCGCTAATGCCATTGTTTATCGTTAACCTGAAATCGTTCACCGTACTACACAGAACGATAGTTGTTAGTTGCGATTATTAACAATTGTTACCACGATTGTTTACTTAATCTGCTCATAGCAAAAGATGGAACAATTTGGAATTACACTGAATGATTAATGAAGGATTAACAATGATCTAAATCAAACGATCAGTGACACAACGATTTTTCGATTATTGCCTGCAATTACATAGGACGATTATCACGATATTACAATTTTCTGCCCGATAATCGTCCCTTGTGATAGGGCCCTTAGAATGCATTGAAAGAAAAATTATTACAACAATAAAACACAGCAAAATATATATATATATATATATATATAAAATTGTGAGTTTAGTAAACTCACATTATATGATGGCTATCCACTAAGATTCAACATTATGTGAACATAACCAATCCACTCTTGGTTTAGGTTGAAAAATACTGAGCAAAATACTGTGTGGGAACATAGCTTTACACTGAAAATACAGCTCTACTTGTGGTTCAAAATTACGACTGAATTTTGCTTTTATTTTACTAAGTGTGAACATAGCCTCGATCGTTCCATTTAGGTAGAAAATTTTTTTTGTACTTTCCACTATTCCTTTCTATCTACTTTCCCCAATTGCTTACAGGTCCACAAAGCAGCTAAAAGGGAATTCTAATAAAAAAAAATACCCTATTTTTGGTAATAACCGGTAAAAATAAAATCTTTAAATAGCAGTAAACACGTGTAAACACACATGGCTATGAAGTGCTGAAAGTAGTGGAAACTTGGCAGACTGGAAAGCAAGACTGTTGATGACATTACAACTATTCTATGTTTCTAAGCAATCAGGTTTAATGTAAAAACTTTTCCTTCACATACAGTTCGAATTCAATGTGAAATTAAATTGCAGTTTCAATAGTCTGAACTGAAAACATTTACTGAAGAAACTGGAGAAATTATTAAGAAATAAGGGTTTTCAGTTACTAAAGCAGGTTTGGTGAATATGGTTTGTCCTAAGCTTGCATGATATTTCTATAAATATATATGTGTCACTGTCGTTAGAGTATTATTTTTTTTTTTTTGCAGAAATCAATAGTACAGGCGATTTTAAAAAACGTTGAAATTGGGTTTATTAGGCAAATATGCCATTATCTGCATTTAAAAAGACTTTCCCCGGGTCCTCCCTCCTCTCCTCTCCTTTCTGTCATTCACTGCTCATTATCAGGAAATCTTGACTGTTTTACATCAGTCTGATACTGTCTGTGGAGAGGGGAGGGGGGAGGAGGGAGATTAGTCGGCAGCAGAGAGCAGAGAACAAAGGATTACACAGCAGGGAGCGCTGAAAGACCCTATTCCGAGGTCAAAGAGGTCAGTGCTGAGGTAAGAGGAGAAAGCCTGGTGATGTAGCTGTAAATTAACTCTTTTTTGTCCTGTTTTGGTGTCTCATCTCCCTTCACCCCTCCCCTCTCCATAGTGAACAATGAAGACAGGGAGGAGAGCTTCAAACTGCTTTTTCATGATAAAAAAAAGCATTTTTTGGCTAATAAACACAGTTACAAAGTTTCTTAAATTTGTCGGAACTATTGATTTCAGCAAAAAAATTTTTTTTTACGACAGTGACATTTTAAAAAATAAAGCCCCAGACAGAAGCTGGCTTAAAGGGGTATTCCCACCTCAGGTAAAATAGTTAAAGTGTACCTGTCGTTATAACTATCAAAATCTAAATCAACAGTAGATGTAACATAAAGCAAGTTTACAATATACTTACCAGAAATCCAGGTCCAGTCTCCTGAAGGTTGTTTTTTTAGACTAGTTTGGTTGAAAAAAAGAGACTGAAAACAAGAAGTCTGGCCAGTACAGAGAGTCACTCACGACTCAATGAATTGAATGACTGCCTTCCCTGTGTGCACTCAGATGCCCTGGGAAACACTGGACCCTCTGTCTTTGGACTATTTTTTTTTTCAAAGAGTCAGAACACAGGAAGTGCCGAGCTTTCCATGATAACAAAAAAAAAAAAAAAAAAAAATGTAAATTACAAACTTGCTTTATATCACGTCTACTGTTGATTTAGATTTTGATAGTTATAACGGCAGTGACACTTTAAAGCTGGGTTCACACTATGTATATTTGAGGCTGTATTTGGTCCTCATGTCAGGTCCTCATAGCAACCAAAACCAGGAGTGGATTGAAAACACAGAAAGGATCTGTTCACACAATGTTGAAATTGAGTGGATGGCCGCCATATAACAGTAATTAACGGCCATTATTTCAATACCACAGCCGTTGTTTTAAAATAACAGCAAATATTTGCCATTAAATGACGGCCATCCACTCAATTACAACATTATGTGAACAGAGCCTTTCTGTGTTTTCAATCCACTCCTTGTTTTGGTTGCTATACAGCCTCAAATATACATAGTGTGAACCCAGTCAAAACTTGTAGGACATGTCAAGTTAAATATTTTTGCAAATACATTCATTTGTCAAACTTGCTTCTGTCTCCTGTTATGTCTGCTTACCTTTCCATTGTTGACAGCTCATGGTCTAGGTTGCTGATCACCACTCTAAAAGCAGTGATCTTAATTTGATGGGTTAGTGTTAGGGTGGGTTCATACTGAGGAATTCTGGCGGATAATGTCCGCGGAATCCCGCTGTCTGTCCGCACGCACGGCCGCCCGCCTTTCCGCCAGCTCCATAGTCACCATTCTATGGGCCGGTGTATTCCGCCGAAAGAAGTGACATGTCGCACGCCATGCGCGCGGACAGACAGCGGAATTCCGCGGACATTATCCGCGAGAATTCCTCAGTATGAACCCACCCTTATTCAATACATATGAAATGTTAATGAAGTGTTTTGATGCAATTTTGCAGCAAACTGCACAATGGCAGTAAAATAGCACAATTTTGCCATAAATGGCTCTATTTTACCAGGATTTCGCAAATCCCTGCAAAATTGTACCTAAACACATCATTTACCCATAAGAAGCACCATGTGTGAACACAGCCTCAAGGAACTACTACTGCTCTGTGTTTGAGTTTAAAATGAGGGGTAAAATGTAGCCTTAGGGGAGAGGTATTATATATTTTCTTTACCCTATCCTTTGAGAAAATTCGGTGTACATACTTGATGCTAACACACTACAAGCTAATACAAAGGTAGTCATATTTTTCTGATATGTATCTGCTTGCTTTGACTAGTATTTTACACTTGCCAATTGTTGCATGTGGTTAGAGCGAAGTTTTGAAAAATTTGGTTGCAAATTGAACTTTGATGAACAGCACTAAAAGGAGCTAAACAATTGCTTAGCTGTTTTGATGCAATTAAGCTGTTTGCTCATCAATACTTACCTGTCTGTGCTCCCCCAGTGTCCTCCTCTGTATCTCCAGTGTCTTCAGCCGCCTTGAGCTTGCTCAGCCAATTACTGACTGAGACGGGACAGCGCCGTGGCTGGTGATTGGCTGAGCAGGCTGTCACTCTTTAGACAAGAATCTGAGGCTGAAGACACCATCTGTGCTGAAGGCAGCTGAAGACAACGGAGACACAGGGGGAGTGCAGACTGGTGAGCATATCATTTTAATTTTGCACAGATTTTTTAAATTAAGCTCACAAATATTCATTTTGTTCATCCCTACATTTGGCAACTGTAAGATGCATAGTCACAAAAATATTCCTTCAAAAAAGGGATGTGAGTGTCATTGACTGATTGAATATGATCTTTTGGTCAGTATCTGCATAGTAAATATTACAGCGCTGGTGCATCATCGCTGTATTCCCTCAGCAGTTACTGACATATCCACCTAGAAAGCGTTGTAGGTAAACCTGATAATTTACGTCAGCTACATAAGCTTGAGTAATGAAGAACTCACCGCTTTTTTTATCTTTGATGTGATTTCCCACTGGAACCTAGATGGAAGATCATATACTGGGAAAGGCAAAATGAATGAATGTGATGGTAAAGGAAATAAGATGGTTAAAGGAGAAGTCAGTTATAAAATCCGACAGCCGTCAGGGGGAAATTGATTACAAGTACTTACTTACTTCTCACCATGCCCACAGTGAGCAGTGTGATTGGCCGCGGGACCCCCGTTGGGCTATGGAGCTGACACGTCATGACCCGGCTGATGGACTGGCCGCTCAGCCAGTCAGTGACTGGGGTGGGACGCTGCTCGAGTCATTTGGCTGAGCATCCAGTCCGTCAGTCAGGACAGGACAGGACAAGTCTTTTCCCCCTGAGTGGTGATGTCATGACTACTCGGGGGAAAATGCTTTGCAGCAGGGGTCCCGCCACTGGTCCCGCCGCATGGGGAGAGGTAAGTTACTACATGAAATCAATTTCTCCCCTGCCGGCTTCCGTATGTAATAATCCGTCGGACTTCTTTAAAGTGACTCTGTACCCACAATCTGATCCCCCCAAACCGCTTGTACCGTCAGATAGCTGCTTTTAATCCAAGATCTGTCTTGAGGTCCGTTCGGCAGGTGATGCAGTTATTGTCCTAAAAAAACAACTTTTAAACTAGCAGCCCTGTGCCAAACAGCCGTAGCCTAGATTGTGTATGCATTAGGCTGGCACAACCCCTCCATCCCTCCTCCCCATCCTCCTCATCATTAGGAATGCTCTAGGCAGGTATTCTCCTATTCATCAGCTGTGTGAGCACGGCACATGGGCTGGATCGTTAAGGCCCCTGTGCAGTTTTCACTGAAGAGGAATAGGAAATATCCTGCCAGTTGCATTCCTAATGAGGAAGAGGGTGGGGAAGAGGGACGGTGAGGGGTGGTGTAAGGTCAGGGCACGGATACTCTAGGCCACTGCCGTTTGGCACTGGGCTGTCAGTTTAATAACTGCATCAACTGCTGAAGGGACCCCAGGACACATCTTGAAATAAAAGCAGCTATCCAAAGGTACAAGTGGTTTGGGAGGGGGGGGGGGGGTTGATTGTGGGTACGGAGTGGCTTTAACTGTCAAAATATACAAGTCAGGGTTGCTTGCATAATACAGCATGTATACATATGTGCTCACGGTAAATGGGTATATGTGTGTTTAAATGTTTTGGGATGTAAGCCTTCTAGATTGTTTTACAGCAAACCTAATTTGCCTCATGCCTTGTAACTGGCAGACCCAGCATCCCAATGCCGTAGATAACATACGGAAATCTTCATGGCTGAATTTATGACATAAAAGTGACTGTTTTCTGTTTCTAAAGCCATTAATTATTGGTGAAGCAATTGCAATGTTTTCTTATTCCACTTGTAAGGCATTTAAATGGCGCACAAGCCTTTGGTTTGAGACTTTGTGGTGTTTTATGTGCTGCACAGAACATTGTGCTCTTACCCCGGTGATCTATAGTTTATTCTGTCTTTATGGGATGCTGCATTCAGCCAACAACTTTGTTATTGCCAAGCACAGTACAAAAAAAAAAAAAAAGCTTTCAAACTTCTATATTTTTTCGGAATATTCTTTGTTTGGATAGACCAACAGCATCGATGGAATTAACATATAAACTAAAGGAACAGGCAACTGTGCTGGATGACAGCGCGTGTAAACTAGTATATGACATTGCTGTATAATGTAACAGGCGTATAATTCTTATAGGCAAACATTAAACAACCATGTCCAGATAATCTTTATATGGTATTTACACATGAAATATAGCCAGGGTGTTTGTATCATAGACAACACAGCTCACAGAATGTTGTGTGAGGCCGTAAGAATTGCCATGGAAATTGTCCTTTTTCACATACTTGCTGTAAAGATAATAAAACTGAACAGTTTACATGTTTATTAAATACTAAATACTGGAAACAAACAATAGCTTTAAATATTTATATGCTTTATATAAAATACATAAAATATTACGCATACAGTAGGTGTTAGATGGTTTAAAGAATATATGTTAGTTTAGGCTACAAAATATTTAAAAACAAACCAAATAAGATTGATCATTGTATTTACACTTTTAGGGCATGTTCACACAATGAATTTTGTGCGACCACTATTCATTGAATAGCAGCCATATGAAATTGAAAGTGCAGACAATGTAAAGTGCGGCTCTGGACACACTTTACATTGTCTGCAATGGTTAATTGGAATGTGGGCACACCCGAATGTGCTTGCATTCTATTTCAAAAGAAATTAAGTTCATCTGGCTGGTACTGCAGTACCAGCCGGGTTGAACTTCAGAGACAGCGGCCACTCTGTGACATGGCGGTGTTACAGAATGGCTGCTGTCTTACAGCATGGGAATGTGGCCTTATGGAGGAGTTTTATAAATGTTCACCCTGGCAAATCTGTAGCTCTTCACTGGCATGTCCTTTATAACCTACAAAAGGAGAAGGGGTTGAGGGGGATAAGTGAGCAGGAAAGCAGTCCTGCTGTATGGAGACTGTCTGGGCAGATAAAATGCTGGATACACAGGTCAGAAAGGTCAGTGCTTATCAAGGAGTTTAGTGAGAGAAGATTTCAGGATGATATTTTGTGCAAGGATGACTTTTCTCCTCTCTGTTCTCACTCACCCCCCCCCTCAGCCCCTCCCCTCTTCATAGAGCATAATGGACACAGAAGTGAGGAGAAGGTGGGAAAAAAAAGTTTTTGAGTACAGAAGGCAACTCTTTTGCTTAATAAAACCTATAACACAGTTTCTTAAAATCGCTTGTACTATTCATACTTCCTGACACTTAAATGACAATTACACTTTAAGGTTCTCCATATCCTGTAAATTGCACATCTGATTAAATTTAAGGCAATGGAAAAAAAAAATTCTAAATCTAATAAAAATACAATAAAAAATAAATAAATAACATTCAATTTAATATAGAAGTATATTCTAGATCTCACCCTAAGCACTTTAAGAGGCTTCAGGATACATATACGATACTTATACTTATCTCATTCCCTGGCAGGGAGATGCGAGTTTGATTCTTATGGTGAGGCATAGAGTATTGAGGAGAGCAGTGTGTACAAAGGCTAGCAGAACCACAGCCACTGGGGATACACAAACACTGCTAATTACACATGCATCAGCGTGCTCAATGTCATGAATTAATGAGTCATGAATTGGAGCCCAGGGAGTCACTAAGCTTTCTAATTTGGAGCATCCATCTCTACCAGCTTCATTGTCAATAATGAAAGAAATCAGACAACTCAAACAAACACTTCCATAGGAAAAAAAAAATAGAGCGCAACAGAAATAAAACTTGAAAAGCTCCCTTTAAAATTACACTAATTAAATAAAGCCGTCTCATCTTCATTTACATTTGTAGCTACAGACAAGCGGTCATCTAATGAGACCACTTCTCCTGGAATTGAACATACAAATTATTCACAGCAGGCCTGCACATCAGCCGCACGATGTTCTTCTATTTGTTGAAATTTACCGTGCTATGAATTTTGCATGAATTTATCTCGAATCTACAGTCAAATAAACATTTCACTTCAAATCATAGGAGAATAGAGCATGATCGAAATAGAGTAGAGCACATTACGAGGAGGTTGGAGGCCATTAGAAATCCGAACAAATACATCCCATTATATATGGCTTCAAGTGATATGGGACAGATGCGCTTACATGCATGTTGTGCTCATGTATCAGACGCTTGGCCCTTAGTTACTATTACTTTTTTTCCCTCCAAATTAAAATAATATATCTGTATTTTAGCTTCAGATAGATTTTTTTAACCATAGGAACTGCTCAACTACTGGGCAGAAGGGACTGAAAACTTAATGATTATTGTTATTATGATGATTGTGTAAAACATTATGCATGGATTCAGAGGCACTCAGTTGCCATATAATACAATATAATTTAAGGTGTACAAAATAGGTTGCAAAATCTATTGAAATTTCACATCTAATTTTATTAAATCAATCTAGGAGCTATAAGAGATACTTAAAGGAGAAGTCCGGCAAAAATTTTTATTAAAGTTTTGTATTGCCCCCCAAAAGTTATACAAATCACCAATATACACTTATCACGGGAAATGCTTATAAAGTGTTTTTTTCCCTGCACTTACTACTGCATCAAGGCTTCACTTCCTGGATAACACGGTGATGTCACTTCCTGGATAACATGGTGATGTCACTTCTTGGGTAACATGGTGATGTCACTTCCTGGATAAAATGGTGATTTCACTTCCTGGATAACATGGTGATGTCACTTCCTGGATAAAATGGTGATGTCACGGCCCGACTCCCAGAGCTGTGCGGACTGTGGCTGCTGGAGAGGATGATGGCAGAGGGACATTGAGGGACACAGGGTACTGGAGGGACACTGAGCATGTCTCTGCCATCATCCTCTCCAGCAGCCACAGCCCGCACAGCTCTGGGAGTCGGGTCGTGATATCATCATGTTATCCAGGAAGTGAAGCCTTGATGCAGTAGTAAGTGCAGGAAAAAAAGCCCTTTATGTGCACTTCCTAAGTGTTTATTGGTGATTTGTATAACTTTTGGGGGGCAATACAATACTTTGAAAAAAAGTTTTGCTGGACTTCTCCTTTAAATAGCTATGATATTGGTTCTAAAATTTAAAGGGTACTTTTAAGGGTAAATTTTCCTTTCAAATCGATAATAATTATGATCATCATCATGATCTCACCTACACCTAAGATAATTTTTGATGCACTTAGCCACCACCATGTACATACACATTTATTACTGAGTTCAAAGAGCTGGATAAATTCAGAAAGCTGCTCCTAGTGATGGCTGGAAGAGGGCAGAATAGTTTCATCTAGCCTAGCAAGATATTTTAGTACTAGAAAAAGTAAGGCTTCAAATGTTTCTGAAATAAATAAGTTTAATTTGTTTCATTATTAGTTTAATTTAATTACTTATTGGCAAATTATGTGGGAAGCATGGTTTAAAGGGGTTATCCATCACTACAAAATATGGCCATATTCTTCCAGAGACAGCATCACTCTTGTCTCCAGTTTGGGTGCAGGTTTTGTAACTCTGTTCCATTGAAGTGTATAGAGGTTAATTGCAAACCCACACCTGAACTGAAAACAAGAGCGGTGCTGTCTCTGGAAGAAAGTGGCCATGTTTTTAAAACGAAAAATGAAGAAGTCAAATAACATCTAATACCTCAAATAAACTCTAACCAAAGGAAAAAAGAAAGGGGTCGAGGATACCCAGGGGTAACGACCCTCAACAACAAAGGGCACCTCATAGGACAGACATTTTGGGCAAGAATGCCACATAAATAAACCATACATAAGGCAGAATAAGCAGTATACAGGAGCCCAGCTAGAAAGTGGCCATGTTTCTATAGCGCTGGATAACTCTTTTAACTCTATACATGTGTAAAGCAGGTTAGCACTGTGACACAAATCATATATTTAGTGCCTCCCTTTTAATAGTAGAGTAGTAACTTAGGGGGAGATTTATCAAACACGGTGTAAAGTGAAACCGGCTCAGTTGCCCCTAGCAACCAATCAGATTCCACCTTTCATTCCTCACAAACTCTTTGGAAAATGAAAGGTGGAATCTGATTGGTTGCTAGGGGCAACTGAGCCAATTTCACTTTACACCACATTTTATAAATCTTTCCCTTTGTTTACATTTTCTTCATGTGAAATCACCCCAAAATATATAACTTATTAATTGTTGTCACAAATGTTATTGTCGTGTTATCAGCATGCTTTTCTGTGATTCTCCCCTGAAATGAAATTGAAATTAGAAGAACTACACATGCAGTGTCCCAGAACAGACCCTCTTATCCTCACACTTTGAATATAACCAGTTCTGTTCTGGAAGACTATGGTTCACTGCAAACTGCGTGTATTGTGTCACCCTTCTCAGTATTCATTTCTTGTATGTATATTCAGGTATCAGTAAAAAAGGGGTCCGTGGAGCCTCAGTTACGAGTCTCAAACCACGGGAATAGCCAGATATCCCTCTCCCTCTCTCTCTGGGCTTCCTTCTCTGGAGAGAGGGATACCTGGCTATTGTATGTTTTGAGACTCGTAACTGAGGCTCCACGGACCCCTTTTTTGCATATTTAAATTTTGTATGGGACAATCAATGGAGACTTGTAAATGAGTACTCCATTGGAATTTTTCACTGTTCTCCCTGAGTTCAGTGATTGTTGTGTTTTGTTGGTCTATTTATCATTGCCCCAGTAGCCAGAATCCTGCTCCACACTGACGAGGGGCAAATACCCCGAAACTGCAGTCTGTGGATGGATGCCTAGCCTTGGTAACCCTTGTCTTATGTCGTTATACTCGCCACAGAGTTAGACTTTGACTCACAGGGGCCACCCTGGTGTTTCCCTATTTAGGTCCTAAAGCTCGCAACAGAGTGAGGACCTGAGGGACTACGTATCAGGGTGGTTTGGTGCTCTCCCCACTAGGAGACACCCCTTGGCAATGGGCTTCCTTCTCTGGAGAGAGGGATATCTGGCTATTCCCGTGTTTTGAGACTCGTAACTGAGGCTCCACTGACCCCTTTTTTGCATATTTAAATTTTGTATGGGACAATCAATGGAGACTTGTAAATGAGTACTCCATTGGAATTTTTCACTGTTCTCCCTGAGTTCAGTGATTGTTGTGTTTTATTCAGGTATCAGTGCCTAAGGGTATTATGTCGCCCCCAGTGTTCAAGTATGGTACTTCTCATGTATATTTCTCTGTATATGCCTAATGGTGTGATGATGCAATGGCTGGATGTCACGTGACTGTCCCTGCTTTCATGGTAACTCCAATGGCCATCGAGCTTTGGCTGGGGATTACCATGTGACTTCCTGTTCTACCTAAGTCTTGTTCTCCACCTTCATGGGACAAGTTCTGTGTCTGTTCTCTCTCCCTGCTAAGAGAGAGACTTGCATGTGCTCTGCTGCTCCAGTCCACTGGCTATGTTCCTGTCTCAAGATTTTCATCTGGGTGTCGATTCTTCAGTCATTCCTCTTATCATCTTCTCTAATCATCAACAGCAAGTATTTCATTCAAGTCTCATTCCACCCAGCATCTCATCTTCAGTTTCACTACTACTCCCATCATTCAGCACGCTACTCTCACAGCCTATTGCAGCATCACCAATTACTCTGTCTTATTCAAGGTTGCCTTATTCCCGGTTGCATTCGGAGAGACTGTTGCTACTAGTTACCACAGTTGCAATAAACATTCAACTACCGTTGTTTCTGAACCTTGGCATTGGTGTGATAATTGGTGCCCTGACTAAGGACAATGAAGAATCGCATGCCCAGTATCCCTGCATGGTCAGGAGCCCGGTTTCCAGCTGTATCACCATTGTGCCTTCACCGTGACAATCCTATACCCTACAGCTGTCCTGGTTCCTGCCTGTTAGCACTATCTACACTGCGGAGTGGCCCCTAGGGGCCAGGGGCATTGCACACAGAGTGGTGGTGTCTCCAGCTCCCTGGCTCCTCCCTCTCTCCTGAGACAAAACATGTTTTATCACAGGAGACATGGGTGGACATTGTCTCTGAGCTCTAGCCCCACCGTAAATGATGTGACCATCTCTGACCAGCCCCTACAGCCTACATCACCATCTCCCAGTCATATACTCACATACTTACTCTCGTACATACTTATTGAGACATTTAGGAAGAGTGAGATATGCTCACAGCAAATTTCTATGTGATTTATGATGCCACAATAAGAGCAGACAGGTAATAAACACAGCAGGTGCTGCAACTTCACTGATTAAGCAATGGTCCTCTGGGAAATTAGATGTTCTGTAACAGCTCTGGGCAGGAGTGCTGTGGGAGGGGAGTTGACACGGTGGGGGGCTGTAATGGAAAGCCCAGGGAAAGCAATGCACTTTGGGAATTGCAGTACTGAACAACTGGAAGTATAACCAGGAAGTACAGAACTTAGAACCCAGAAAACAAATAGATTTTTGGTGTTTTCAGAACTAGGGTAGACAGATAGATAATGCTATACGCTTCCGCAGCATATTTGTTTATTTTTTTTTACCTGATGTCGGAGTACCCCTTCAATGATTTATGAGCCCTGTTGGCTGTAGGTATTGATGCAGATATTATTAAAACGAGAAAATACTTTTAAAAACTTACACGTTCTCCTTTTGGCCCTCTGTCACCTGGCCGTCCCGGGGCTCCCTGAAAAATAGAGTCATTTATTTAAAAGATTTTGGAGGAAAAAAAAAAAAAGAGAGAAAAAGAAAATTGCAACAGAAATGTTATTGTTTGTTCACTGAAGTTATTACAAGCAATGAAATTAAACATGACTCACCAGTGAACCTGGTAATCCATCATTTCCGTTTCTTCCCTAGAAATGATATATGGAATTTTAGTGGTTGAATTGCACTGCATAGCTGCACATGAGTTTTAGATCATCAGTTCTCCTTCCTCATCAAGCTATGGAAAGGCGTGCACTGTGTACTCAGCGAGGGTGATTATGGGGACTATTTATCAAAGTCTGCAAGTTGCAAAACTGATAGAAATCTTGTTCAACCAACAAAATAAAATTCATCACAAATTTTGTTTTTTGTTTTTTTTCCTACACAGAAATAATTCAAGAAATGCTATTATATTTAGTAAGTGCAGAAACCACTTATATGTGCCAATAACAGAAAAGCACTTTGACTTATACTTAGACTTTGATGAGCAACATAACGTATGCTGCTCCAAATGATACTATAACCAGAAGAGATTACCATAATAGCAACATGTGTTCATATAATATTTACTAATGTATTCAAGCAATAAAACCCTTCATGTTACTGTGTATAGACATTGGCATCCATATTCACATAACCATTGACTAATTGGAGAAATTCTAGTTGTTTAATGTCAGGGTAAGGCTACGTTCACACACTGTCTCTTTTAGTAAGATAATCGCCACCATTTTTATTTAAAATAAGGGCCGTTGTTTTCAGTCTTCAATTATTTCCGTTGACGTCTATAGAAACAACAGCTAAAGGAGAAGTCCAACGGATTATAAAATTATAAAATCCTGCAGCCGGCAGGGGGAAAATTAATTACAAGTACTAACTTACCTCTCCCTGTGCCCGCGGTGATCGGTGGGATGGGCCACGGGACCCCCGAAGGAAGGCATTTTCCCCCCAGTTGGGATGACATCACAACTTGGGGAAAAAGCCCTGTTTCGGCTGATAGACCAGCTGCTCAACCAATAAGTGACTGGAGCGGCCACTGATTGGGGGGTTAGTTCATCAGCCAGGTTGTGATGTGTCAGCTCCGGAGGTCCTGGAGACTGGCATAGGTGCCGTGGCCAGCCCAACCGTGATAGCCGGGTATCCACCGCAACAGTTTGATCTGTGTGATCGCAGCAACTATAAAGCTGCAAGAAGGGAGAATCCCTGATGGTTGCTTCCCTGAAGCCTACTGGTGTCAGAGCTACGGTGGCTGATCAGGCTCAGCCTATGGCGGAATCTGATCAGCTTTGCCTATTACAGGCATATTGCATTGCAGTGCTGATCAGCACTGCAATGTAATATGCCTGTAATGAGGTAATTGCACAGTAAAGTCATTATGGTGGGACAATAAATTAAAGTGTAAAAACAACAACAACAAAATATTAATAATAAAGTAAAATTTATATATAATCCCCATAGCCCCCAATACAATAATAAATGTTGGAAAAAAGACATATATAAAAAAGTATCAGAATCAGAAAGAAAAGTTATAGCATCACGTAGCTACAACCACACAAAGTGAGACAGGTTGGATTTTAAAAAATGGGCTCTGGTTCTGAAGGCCAAAATCAGTCCGGTCCTGAAGGGGTTAAATAATGGCTGTCATTTGATACTCAAAACAACAACTCATATAAAATGGCATACTTATATTTAATACACAAAATAACATCCGTTGAAAATCATTGGTTGTAGCTTTGGGCTATGTTCCCACTACGTCTTTTTTACGTGGAAAAGTCTGTCTTTCAATGAAAACGAATATTTTTATTGATGAATAAAAATGTTCTTCTTTATCAAAAAATGGATGTTTTCTGAGTAAAAGACGTTGAGGGATCATCTAGGAAACATCCTAAGGCCATGTTCCCACGACGTAAGTTCCATAGTAATCACGACCGTAATTCCTACAGAACTTTCGTAGTGCTGCCTTCTAAGGAATACACATGGTATATCTTCCAGTCAGGATCCCTAGCGGCGCCGCAAGAAACTGACATGTCAGTTTCCTGCGGCCGCTATTCAATGAATAGCGGCCGCAGAAAACCCTCTCAGTTCACACAATGGAGCGTGCGGCTCCAGCCGCACGCTCCATTGTGTGCAGTGGGGGATTTGGATGCGGGCACGCACAGATGCGCCCGCATCCGAATTCAACGGCAGTAAAGATCATCCGGCCGGCACTGCAGTACCGGCTGGGATGATCTTTTCTGACACAGGTCGTTCCGTGACCCGGCCGGTGTCTCACAAAGTGTGAACATGGCCTAATACTCATATAGCAAGTAAATAAAAAAATAGGAACACTGGGTTTTGTTCTTATAGTTTAGTTAAATGGGGAAAAAAATACACCAAAAGGCCACGCTATACAGTTTGAGAAACAAAAAAAAGCTGTATTTTCCAACACTGCTATAAAATTGCATTTTTCGAACTGTAAAGTAAACACACTTTGAAAACCTATTAGGTGTTTGGTAAATTAGGGCTTTCTGATGTCAAGTGCCTGTTTGTACAAATGTGTAACAGTTTTGTTTCAAAGTAAATATTTAAATAGTATATGGACCTTTATCTATATAACGCAAAATTTGAAACCACTTTCTTGCTTTTCTTTATTCAAAATCTAAATTAGAAATAAATAAATAAATAAATCAAATAATGCACTGAATTTACAGTTGCAAGAAAAAATAAGGAACCGTCTGGGGTTAATTAAATCTGGTTTGATTATTGGTTAAATGGGAACTCCGGAGACTTGGAAATTTTTATTTATTTATTTATTTTTGCTAGTACATTGCTTTAATAAAAATATATTACTTTGTAATACAACTTTTTTATGATAAATGTATAGTTTTTTTTTAAATCTAGTTTTTCAGGATTGGATCCAGCTTTTCCTGCCATCCTGCGAGAAGTGGTGAAAGGCAGTGGTGATCGACCAAGGCACTTTGCTTAGATGATCTCGCTCATCTCTACTTGGGAACTACAGGGCTGTCTAAGCTCAGCAGTTCCTGATTTCCTGCTCTGAGCAGGGTATACAGAGCAGGGTACCCTTCCCTCTTGTGTAATGTGTGCTGCAGCAAGCAGCGATTGCTTTAACCGATTACTGTACTAGAGACACTAGCAGAGCAAGCTGTGATTACAATCACCGCTGGCTGGGAGACACACAGCGATCATGTCAGGCAGATTCCCCTGGGAACTGTAAGAATATACAGTACACGGGTATTACAGGAACCTGCTTTGTATAGCGCAATGTGGCAGAGCTTGATCAGAGAAGGGGATTGGGAACAGCCCTGCAGTTTTCAACATAACCATTGGTGGCAGCAGAGGGGGAAGTGTCACCCCCTTACTGCTGTCACTCAATAGATGTGGAATGGTAGCTAAAAACTATACATTTATATTAATAAAGTTATATTACAAAGTCTCCAGAGAACCCCTTAAAGTTCGAGTTAAAGACAAACATAATCTAAATTAACTAATAACATATAAACAGTTGTGCCACTCCTGGCTTTTATTGAGTAAATTGTATAAACAACCACAATGCAGAAAGAAAATAACAATGAACTTCTGCGTTTATAAATTCTCTAGGAGTAAATTAGCATAAGGTGTTTTAATTATGAAGATGAGATTGAAAATGTGTTTTTACAAGTGCTCCGCATATTAAATACAGGCACGCAAACCTTGGTTACTAACAAATCTGTTCTTCTCAAGAAATATTGGTCAGTGTTAATCAGAAATATAAAAAGCTATATTTTAGAAATGCCTGAAGCTGAAAAGGCTTGTACATCAATCTGTAGGCACTACTATTTCAACAAACTTTGCAAAGATACAAGCAAATATATAAAACTTTGTAATATATCTTATCAGACAAAAAAGCTGCCTTATCAGACAAAAAAAAATCATTCCCAGCCTTCTGTTAAATTTTACTTCAATCTTAAAAGTCAGCTAAAGGCCCTATTACACAAAGCGATTATTAGCCGTATTTGGTCGATTATCGGCCATTACAGACAATAATCACTTTGTGTAATAAAAGCCAATGATCATCCGACATGCCTGTTATCGGCTGATCGTTGTCTTTTAATGTCTTTCAACATCTGGATAGCAATACTGCTCTCTTCTATGGGCTGTCCGGATGATTTAACGGTCGCCTTGGCAGCCCCCCCGCAGCTCCCCGTGCCCCCCCCTTATCCGATCACTGTTACACTCGCTGGCAGGGAGCACGGAACGAGGAGCAAGTGAGCGCCAACCTGACAGGTCGGCACTCGCTTGCTCCTGCTGATCGTCCCATGCAATAGGGGCTTCAGTCATAGGGGGGGGCTTTAGTCCTGAAGCTAGCTCAGGGATCAAGCTACAAGCAAGGCAAGTATGGAAGGGGAAGGAAGGAGATGGGAGGTGGAGAGCCTGGGTACACATGTAGAGAGGGAAAGCTTAGAGACAGCTTATGCTGCTGCAGATGTCAGTCTTCCACACAAGCTCATGGAGAACTAAAAATTAGATATTTAGCTTGTGCAGAATGGTCGTTGTTTTTACAGCGTGTGAACATAGCCCAAGTCTTTGGAAATGCATTATGATCAGCAGCTTCTCAACAAGTTTTTTGTTAACGAGCACCTGAGCGGCATGCAGTACTTGTTCGAGGATCGAGTACTTTCAAAAAGCCAAGTCACAGTCTTGACCTTAACACTATCAAGATGCTGTGGCATGATCTGAAGGCTCTGTGCACACAAGGCAGAAATAGAAATATTGACAAATTAAACAGGTTGGCAGGCAGGAGTGATCCAAAAGTCCTCTTCAATGTTGAGAAAATCTTAGGAACCATGATTTTTGCTGCTAAAGGGTAAAATCTACAGGTTATTACATTTAAGGGTTTATTTACTTTTTCTCCCTGAACTGTAGATACTTACTCAATCTCAATATGCTTAATAGCTTTAAAAAAGAAAAGGAACAGCGCACGGCGCACATAGTGTGATACTGCAGAGCTGGATTTGTTCGTATCTATGAATAGGTGTTGCTCACCTTGGGGGGTCGCGCTACGAGCCCAACACCGCCTGATGCTTTGTAGAAGTTTGTTTTTTCAAACTTCTGAGTCTATCCCAAAGGTTATAAGGGGTCGAGTATATACTAGAAGCTAAAGTGGATGTTTTAAAGAAGAGGCCTGGAAACTGGCAGTGGCAGTGAAGCGGGATGGGTAAGTATTGATGTTTGTTTGTTACTTTTCAGTAAGAACCAGAAAAACCCTTAAAGTACTAAATATGTGTTCCAGCCAAAAATGGTGCAGATGATCAGCAGCAATAATATATTTTGTGATAATGTATAAACTATTGAGGCACCAAATGTATGCCATCTAACACCTTTCCCCATTGTTACTCGATTTCCAGGTAAAGATGAGTATTGTAACAATGGATCTATGGATTTATATGTTTTATGCCATTATCACACTTTACCATTTGCATGGTGCATGTCAACTGTCGAATTTAGTAAGTCTATACCTGTTCTCAGTTGAAAAAAGTTGAGGCTGCTGTAGTTCTTACATTTCAAGATTTTCTCTGGTTTTGCATCCTTATATTATAAATTATGGTTATTTAAAGGACAAGTGCCATGAAAAACTTTTCCCCAGTAATTGAAACACATTACAAAGTTATATAACTCTGTAATATGCTTCAATCACCTATCTGCCTCCCTTCCCTGTCTTTTCCCCCCTCAACCTCCCAGCAGGAAGTGTAAGAACTCACACAGACCTAATTACTGTCGTCTCCAAGCTCTTCTCTCAGCTTCTTCTTATGAGGATGAGTCATCAGCAGGAGGGCTGCTCTAGCTCCTATTACACCAGCCTCCCCCTCCCCTGCCTTGTCAGGTGACTCAGCTTGCTCAGCTCCGATTGGCTGAACAACTGCAAGCCATCTGAGTCCATGTCACTTGCTTATCTTCCCTAGTGACATGACTCCTTCACTCACTGAGTCCACTCGGCAGCAGGAGAGAGTATGAGGGGAGGGGGGAGGCTGCCTATGTGCTGGGAGTCAGTCGGAGAGAAGATAAGCAAGTGACATGACGCAGATGGCTTGCAGTTCTTCAGCCAATCGGAGCTGAGCAAGCTGAGTCACCTGACAAGGCAGGGGAGGGGGAGGGTGGTGTAACAGGAGCTAGAGCAGCCCTCCTGCTGATGACTCATCGTCACAAGCTGGAGCTGAGAGAAGAGCCTAGTGAAGACAGTAATTAGGTATGTGTGAGTTTCCTACACTTCCTGCTGGGGGGTTGAGGGGGGAAAAGACAGGGAAGGGAGGCAGATAGGTGATTGAAGCATATTACACAGTTATATAATTCTGTAATGTGCTTCAATTACTGAGAAAAAGTTTTTCATGGCACTTGTCCTTTAATCCCATCTGACTTCTCTTTAATAAGGAACTTTCTTACACAGGAAACATTTCGCTTTCACAACAATCATTCCATTAACAAATTTACACTAATAGGCCTTCTTGCTTATTCTAACTTACAAACAGGACGTTAACCTCTTGATCGTGTTTAAAGGTTACCAGATGTCCCCAAAAAAGCTAGGGATTCCTGCTTTGTATTCACAAACATAAAATAAAGAAAAGAATACAAAGATATGTAAATACATTGTGGGTAGAGATAAGTGAAGCTGTGAATCGCGCTGTCAATTCTCTTGGTTCTCTGAAGCAAATTTACTCGGATTCGTTGAGAAAATTCACACAAAAAAGGCAGCCGCACATGCTGTCTGGAGGGTCAATGCGTGGGAGAAAGGGATTAACCATAATCCTAGCACCATCCAATCAGCTTGAGGTCCCCCCTGTGATGTCAGCACCTCCCCCTTTATGTAAGGAGGTTGGGTAATGGAGGCGGCCAGTCGGCTGTGTGTGGAGAAGAGAGCAGGATGGCAGCAGGCAGTTACAGCAGATGGGGGCCAAATCAATCATGTAAACGAGTGCCGATCTGCCAGATTGGCGCTCGTTTACTGGGCCTATTCCACGGCCAGACACCTACACATGTTGAAGGGCTTCTCCTGTGCTCCTTATTCCTCCCAGTCCCGCTTGCAGCAGCAGCTTTGGTGCTGCCTGTCTGAGCTGACAGACCGCTTAGCCAATTACTGGTCACGGCGGTCCTGGACAGTGATTGGCTGAGCTGTCAGCTCAGAAAGGCCGCTTCAAAGCTGCTGCTCCGCGCGGAACCGGGAGGAATAAGGAGCGCAGGAGAAGCCCTGCAACATGTGTAGGTAATGTATGGTGTTTGTGAGATTGTCGGTCACCCGCCGTGCATCGCTATTCCACGCAACGATGGGCGTTCGGTGCCCGATGACTTTAGGCTTTAATCATCAGCTGACCGTTGTCTCTATTCCACGTAGCGATAATTATCACTCTGTGGAATAGACCCCCTAACAGAGAGATATAGGGACAGAGAGGAGAGGGATGGTGGAAATTCGTTGACTGACTGGCTGATTGATATTTTTTTTAAATTGTAATTTTCCGATCTTTGACACTTTACAATAAAAAGCTTTAACAAATTCTTCCTTCTGTAATAGTCCCAGTATTGTAGATACTATAGTTTGGCTGTTTTAATGAAATCGATTTACGAATCCTAATGGGTTTGACCGAAAATTTGTGAAGCACGCAAAACGAATTTCCACCTGCTTCGCTCCTCTCTAATTGTGGGTCCTAATAATGAGAGAGATTATTGTTAAGGCTAACAATTGCTGTATAACCCTCCAGAATATGTCGGCGAGATAAAAAAAAATGGCGCAACGATGTCGACATGGAATGGGCCGGCGACTGAGGACTACTACAAATGCATCAATATAACCTTTACTGAAAGGCACACGCAGACCTTATTCTTACAGCTTGGCAGACAAAGTGCCAGTTTGGGAACTTTGAGCTTGTTTCAATTCATATCTGCTCCTCTGATACTTGTACATGATATTTCTTTGGTTTGACACAGCTGTCCTTTATTTGTAAAGCTCCAGTCATCATACAGAAGAAAAGCTGCGTAATAATCTTCTTCTTCTTTTGCTTTAAAGCTTTTGACAATTTTTTCTCACTGAACCAGGGCACTGCCTTGGATATTGCCGCAGAGACGCTTCTTGGATCTTTTACAATCTAGATCAGTGTTCTCTTTTATTGGCCTCAATACTTGCTTCTATGTCCATGGAGATAATCCCATATTATCTTTTGTGCTTCCCTTGTACACTGTCTCTAGGAGACTCCATGAGTTCATTTCAATTATTTGCATACAGACCAGAAGACAACTTTAATTGCTGTCATTATAGGAGAGATCGCTCCACGCGATCAGTCATATGGCTTATGTGTTCTCCTGGCAAGGATGATATATCACTGTTTCAAATCAAAGGGAACTTCCAATCCTTCTGTTTAACTCTGACACCGCTCCTGATATTCCAATCTCTGTCAGCGATTCAGAGGTAGTGACAGTAGGCTTTGAGGCCATGCTATATAGGGATTAGTCTTGACTCTCTCGGCTTTCACGTCACCTACCACACTGTGCCCAGAAATGTTCCTTTTTCTCCTGCCGACATTTCTTGCATAGATAATCCTTTCAATGAAATCCTCAAACATGCTATATCTACTGCAGCCTTCTTTGCCTTGACTCGCAAAATTTTTGTTATTTCTGTAGTACTACAGTTCAGATCTACAGTTCTTTCACTTGCTTCTTAATGTATGATGAATTACAAACTTTATTCCGCATTGCCCAACTGCATTATAAATAACACAGGTCAACAGCATTTTTGGGGCCAAAGATATTTCAACGAATTTAGGGTAACTTTGGGGTGCTGATTCTGAATATGTCATCAGTTTTGCCAGATTGGCTCAAGTTTTTGAGAATTTTCGTGAAATGTGTAAAAAAAAAAAAAGACGTAATTTGCTACACGCGCATTAACTTTATTGCTATTGTCATGAATACAATAAATTTTACAAAGTAAATGTTGATTTTAGTTTATTTTAACTAGTTTTAGAAAGTAATCTTCAAAAATGAACAAGACATGAAAAAAAACTTGAGCCAATCTGGCAAAACTGATAGCATATTCAGAATCAGCACCCCAAAAATACCCCAAAATCATTAAAATATTTTGGACACCAGTAAATTTTTTTTTTTTGTTGACCTGTGTAATCTATGTTACGCTTCAATGGAAGTTTTGCTTATAGAATATATATATCTACAGTATAAAGTTTATAAAGGTACAGTAGTACTACGTTTAGTTCAAATAATCGCCCATCAAGATGGTTATTTCTCCAAGAACCTGCTCCGAAATGAGCCAGGCCAAATGGTGTCTCAAGTGAAGAGAGGCAATTTGTACAGAGGGAAAACATCTATGTTTGTATTTTAGAAACTTTTAGAAGACTTAAAAAAAAAAGTCCCATAAAAAAAGGCAGACAGGCAGGGGGCACGTGAACATAATAAACAAGGTATACATACTGGTCTCTGTGCTTCTGTTGTGCTTTTTCCGGGTCTTGCTGACGACTGCCAGCTGTCATTTTCAGCTGGAGTCTGGGTACATCACATACCTGGCCCTTCCAGCTTTAATATCTTGGCCCGCTGATCAATTGCCCGCTTAGCAAGTCTGTGACTGGGGCGGTGTCCCACTCCAGTTGCTGATTGGCTGAGTGGGCAATTGATCAACCTGATATGGGATATGTGACATCGCACCTGGAAGAGCTGCAGCCCCCTGGAGTCAACAGGACCCAGTAGTGGTGCTATGGGGCACTAGGATAGGTAAGTATAATTTGTTTATTATGTCCCCACACACCCCTGGCTCTGGCTTGCTTCCTTCTCCTTTAAAATAGAAGTTCAGTGAAAATTTTTATTAAAGTATTGTATTGCCCCCCAAAAGTTATACAAATCACCAATATACACTTATTACGGGAAATAAAGTGTTTTTTTACTTACTTACTACTGCATCAAGGCTTCACTTCCTGGATAAAATGGTGATGTCACTTCCTGAATAACATGGTGACATCACAACCCAACTCCCAGAGCTGTGGGGCTGTGGCTGCTGGAGAGGATGATGGCAGAGGGATGCTCAGTGTCCCTCCAGTGCTATGTGTCCCTCAGTGTCCCCCTGCCATCATCCTCTCCAGCAGCCACAGCCCGCACAGCTCTGGAAGTCAGGTCGTGACATCACCATGTTATCCAGGAAGTGACATCACCATGTTATCCAGGAAGTGAAATCACCATTTTATAAGAAGTAAAAAAAAGCACTTTATGTGCATTTCCCATAATCATTGTATATTGGTAATTTGTATAACTTTTGGGGGGCAATACAATACTTTATTAAAAAAAATTGCCAGACTTCTCCTTTAATGTAATATAATATAGAAATAAGATTTCTTTAATTGTTGTGGTCTATAGAGATTAAACCTCCTCATATCATTACCCATAAACAAAATATCATAAATGGGTCGATAATATGTTACACTTAAGGTCCCCATACACCTTTAGGCTATGTTCACACTACGTATATGTCCGGCCGCATATTTTCCGCGGCCGGACATATACGTATGAAACTCCGGCCGGGACTTTACGCAAGTTGCGGCCGGATACGTACGGAACGCAAACCTACGCCCGTAGTGTACTTACGCTTCCTGAGCGCTCTTTGTAGCGATCTGACAGCGGTCTTTTACTTGGAAATCTTCGCCTAGCCCCAGACACCCCACAGAACCTTTTGGATCGGCACAAAAAGCTTGAAAAATAAAGAGATAACCACTACGTACGGGACCGCATGTTACGCTACAGGCGTCAGTTACGGCATTTCCGTCCCGAAATAATGGTCTGGTTAATTTTTTACGGCGCCGCATACGATCCGGGCGTAAGTTCGTACGTAGTGTGAACTGTGCGGCCGTAGATCGTATACTTTACATTGTACGCAAACTACGTAAGTTTCCGGCCGCTTATTCACGGAACGCGCTACGGCCGGAAACTTACGTAGTGTGAACCCAGCCTAAATAACTAATGTCCTAATGATCATTTTGCTGTCAGTTATCTCTCCCGCTTGTCCTCCGTATACATAGGGGAGGGTTAAGACACAGCGAGAAAGCTGTCTCTGTGGCCAACTTCTCCTTTGTACGTTGTTATTATCTTAGTGTCTTATCTGGGCTGTTTTTAACAGCATTTAGTGACATGCTTTACAGCAAGACTCATGGACATAGATGACAATAAACAGAGTCTGTCTCCTTGAGATGAATGTAAAAACATTACTGAGCAGACTCTGAAACCTTTAAAGAGGTCATTCCAGAGGGAGCTGCTATGTTTAACATAAAAACTTTATTTATACAAGAAGTCATTTTCTGATTACAAATTCCCTTTAACCCTGTTATATCATGTGCTTTATAAAGATAATAATTATCTACAAGGATGTTTATACTTAGTATGTGTATGTGCTGTTAGTCTTCACACATGTTATAAGTTATTGCCGGAATAGTGTAATATGATGCAATTTTTTCCCCATAAAAAAAAAAAATACTGATCGAAACCTCAAAGAAATCAATTAGATTTGTAAATGTGATTTGTAGGATTTATTATGATCCATTACACAAAGGATCAATCATATTTTTATGGCTCTGTGAATAATGCAAGGCACGCCAATTGTGAGTCTAACACAGTTAAATATAAGAATATTATTGCCATCCACCTAATTAGTACATACAGGGTATCCTGGAACAAGGTTCAGCAAACAAATCACAATGAATGTACAGTAGCAGTTTGTGTTCACACATTTTGTTCTGTAGTCGACTAACCAAAAAACTGACTAAAAAAAAAAAAATGTTACAACCACATGTGAAAAAAAAGTTGAAAATAAGGGGGGTCCGCCTCCTCTGTCTCTCAATCATTCCAGAAGAGACGGGGGCCTTAAGTTACAGCAGAGACCAAAGGACCAGAGAACCAGATTTGGATCACAAGCAGCGTGGCTGGTAAGTATAGACTGCTGATTGTGATCTGGAAACTTAGAGTACAGATATATACATATCCATGCTGTGAGTTTCTCTTTCTCAGCCACACATAACCCTGAAGGCACCCTTACACTGGCTGAATATTGTTTCTAGCAACGCTCCAGGACAATACTTGGCCAATGTAAAAAGCCTCTTAGAATCTGTTTGTTGTCCACAGCAACCAATTTCAGGAACAAAAGGGAAAATAACATATCTAAATACCCCAGCAAGTAATGGGTAATGGGTAATGACCCAAACATGGCCACCATCTTGAAAACTGCCATATTGACTAAACAGCAAGTTTTTTTCCAATGAGAATGTGGTCATGAGCGATGGCAAAGATCAAAATTGTGTCTTGTGGTTTAAAAGTTATCAACACAGAAAGGTGCAACAACAACTGGGAGGTTCCAGCTAGGGATGGTCCGAACCGAGTTTGGTTCGGGTTCGTCCGAACCTGAACCCTCGGTAATGATTCCCGCTGTCTGCCCACTCTGTGGAGCGGGCGGATCCAGAGGGAGGACCGCCTGGAAAACTGGGATACAGCCATAGCCATAGGCTGTATCCCAGTTTTCCAGGCGTTACTCCCGCTGGGAATCTGCTGCCGAGCATTCGGGTTCATACGAACCCGAACCTCGGCAGGTTCGGACCATCCCTAGTTCCAGCTATTTGATAAGCTGTCCATGATGCTTTATACATTTGTTTTAAACGCACATGTGACTTTTTTATGTTAATAATTTTTGAAGCGGATAACATATTGCAAATCTGATTGCAGCAAAGGTTCAGAAGTAGAACTCGACTCTATGGATCAGACTAGTTTCCCATCTCTTCCCATAGATGTTTGGTTGACATTTGGGGAATTGGGGTGCCAATAAGTGTAAACACTATGGGGGGGGGGGGGTATAAAAACTGGTGTATCTGTAAGCCAGTTATAATTAACTCCCCTCCCCCTTTAATTTCATGGTAGGAGGGATAACTACACCATAAACAGACATGCATGTGGCCGACTGATCTCTCTAGTAGAATGATGTGGCAGATCTATGCAGATCAGCATTCATTGATGTTACTTGTCCCAAACCTGTGAAGAATTGGCTAGTTGAGATCAACAACAGGAAAAAAGAAGGTTTGCTTTTGCAGTGAGGCCCCTGATATTCTCCACCCCTTCTCAAGTCAACTGAACTTCATAAAGAATCTAGGAATCTGGGATAGGAAAGAAGGAATGGTTCTAAAGTTGTGGAAAGATTGCTTGGCCAAACGGAAACCAAACAGCTGAGATTGTTTGAATGAACATGGTTTTACCAGATTAAAGATCGGGCACAAAGATCTAGTATTATTGGCAATTTGGGAGGACCTCCCTCTAAGAACATTTATGCATGCATGTGGACTCAATGGGAGAGATTTTTGAAACATGGTGTAAAGTGAAACTGGCTCAGTTGCCCCTAGCAACCAATCAGATTCCACCTTTCATTTCGCAAAGAGTCTGTGAGGAATGAAAGGTGGAATCTGATTGGTTGCTAGGGGCAACTGAGCCAGTTTCACTTTACACCATGTTTCAAAAATCTCCCCCAATGTGTATGTTCTGGCAGTGCGCATTGTATAATGGATGCTTTAGAATATGAACTCAGGGACCAGCATTACAGTCTTTACAGGTCAGCATGTCGGTATGTTATAGATGTTTCCTAGGGATTTATACAGTTAAGGCTATCCAAGAGGCTAGGTGCGTTATCAACGATATTGTGTAACTTGCCAAGACATGCCTAGTCATGAATTTAAAGGGGGAGATTTATCAAACATGGTGTAAAGTAGAACTGGCTCAGTTGCCCCTAGCAACCAATCAGATTCCACTTTTCATTCCTCACAGACTCTTTGGAAAATGAAAGGTGGAATCTGATTGGTTGCTAGGGGCAACTGGGCCAGTTCTGCTTTACACCATGTTTGATAAATCTCCCCCTTAAGTGTTTATCCATGATAGGTTTGCAGTTAGTTAAAGGGGTCATCTAGAAGCAAAAAAGATATAACTGTTCCTCACTCGTCACTTCTTTCACTTCGTTTTACCATAAAGTGATTACTGAAAATAGGCAGAAGCGCCTGCATGCGGTGTGCAGCCATTGGCACCAGATGTGGGTATGGTTTTAATTGCAGTTTTCTTCTGTTCCATTCACTTAAGACATATAAAAAGACAGGAGGAAGGAATTTCATGTCTATTACTACTGTCTCCTTCTTAATCCCTATAAACTAAACTAGTGCAGACAGAGGAACGTGTGTGCAGAAAACATCATTCTCCCTTTCACATATAAAGGTGAGCTACATCAGTAAGGCCTATGAGTCATCATGAGGGAAACCACTGTCCTTGATAAACAGGTCATAGCAACCACACGCGCCAGTTGTGACTCACCATCCACCGCTCTATCAAACAAGCAATATCAAACACACCTTAGAGCAAAGGAACATAAAAAATTCCCAATCCCCACCTCGAATCACTGATCAATACAAAGTCAGGGTACTGACAGCGCAGACGCCTCTTCATCCTATACGCTCATTCATAAAACAGAAAACATACCTAATGGAAACTCTTTACCGTCATAAAACGCTCAACACTTCCTAACCCTTTCCCAATAAGTTCCTAATTCCCAGTGCTGACATTGAGCTGACTTCCACCAACTATGCATATGCTACCAGGGTTATAAAATTCTCATGGACATTTTAAAAAGTTCAGTACAGCGATTCCTCAGATTACAAGTAATTTGGTTTGAGAGCTTTTTTCAAGACAAGCTAATAATTTAAAAATAAATTGTAACTTATATGAGGTATAGGCTTGATCGAACATCGGAAAAAGCTAGGTTCGACGAACTCGAACCTAGCCAGACCTTCTGCATTTGATTGCTGATGTCTTCCCGGTCCGTGTGGAAGGAGGAGACATCCTGGGGACTGCCTAGAATTCTGGGAATCAGCCAAGGTAATAGGCTGTATCCCGTAAATCCAGGTGGTCCCCGGGATGTCTCCTCCTTCCGCACAGACCGTAAAGGCTTCAGCAATCATATACAGAAGGTCCGGCTAGGTTCGAGTTCATTAGAACCTAGCTTTTTCCGATGTTCGATCAAGCTTAATGAGGTATATGAGCAAGATTTCTTAATACACAAGCCCCCCTGTGTCCCCATCCTTAAAGCGTAACTGTCATTTCAGGGTCATTTTATTTAAACATTAAATATCAACAGTACAAGCGATTTTAAGAAACTCTGTAATAGGTTTTATAAACCAAAAGAGTTTCCTTCTGGACTGAAAAAGCAATCTCCCAGCCTCCCCCCTCACATCAGAAGCAGCAGGATTTCTGTGTCCATTATGTGGCTATGGAGAGGGGAGGGGCTGTTAGGAGTGAGTGAGCACGGAGCAGTCCTGCACAGCACAACACCCTGCAATCTTCTCTCAGTAAGTTCATAGATAAGCACTGACCTTTCTGACCCCAGAATCCTGCGTTTTAGGTGCCCAGAGAGTCTCTAAACTGCCGACCTTCATGTCACTTCCTGCTCCCTCATCTCCCTCAGCCCCTCCCCCCTTCATAAGGATAGAATGGAGAGAGCAGAGCCCGTCTTCACTGGCTTCTCTGTAATGAAGACGTGTGTGCCTGATAATGCACAGATAAGAAGTCAGGGGGGGAGGCTGGGAGATTGCTTCTTGAGTACAGAAGGAGGCTTTTTTGGCTGATAAAACCTATTACAGAGTTTCCTAAAATCGCTTATACTACTGATTTCTACAATAAAAAAAAAATATGACAGTTACGCTTTAAACTGTACTGGGTAGAAAGCCCTTTTCATTTTAACCCACTGCTACCTGATCAACTCCGCTGGTGATCAGATGCCATTCAGACTCTCCTCTGGTGTCCGTCTATGTCACCGATTTGGATTACAAGCATAATACTTGCACAAATTATGATTGTAATCCAAGGTTTCACTGTATTACTGTAATAGATGGTCCAAGCACGAGGAAGTGGATCCCCTGGATTACAGAGGAGCACTGGCGTTCCTTTGCTGAGAAGCGGAGTCTAAGGAGCTCCCAGTTTCCACTAGCCCCACCGCAAGGCAGGATGGACTTCGCTGCGGGAAACTCCCAGGTCGCTACCCTCAGAGAAGAACCTCAGCGACCACCGAATGAAGAACTGAAGGAGTGCTGGAGTCTGGGACTAGGTACGCCTCCTCTATAATAGAAGGGCAGGATGCAACGTTAGGACATAGTTCAGACTGAAGCTGAGCTAGAACTGAAAATGGAGATGCAAATAGCTAAAAGATCGCTAGGAAGTGGCGGATAGCCAGGGAGAGAAGACATTGTTGCTGACTGACAAACAACAACTTAGCAAAGAGGCGAGGAGGTGGAGACTATATACAGTATACTCTCAGGAGAACATACCAAAAGACTCCAGAGCCTGTGGGCTGAGCCTATAAATATAGGTGGAAAGGTGCATGTCTGCCACTAGAGGGATCCCAATCCTCAGAGCAAGAGAAGCTGAGAGACAGAAAGATGATCACAGCATAGTGTGACCAAGAGCAAGTAGGGGTAACAGAAACGGACGTGTGCGGTTACAATTACCTTTATGGTGAGTTCACACCTACAGGATCTGCAGCTGAATTTCTGCAGCAGATTTCATTTAAATAACTGAACACAGCATCAAATCTGCTGCAGATCTGCTGCAGATCCTGTAGGTGTGAACGCACCCTTACAGGATAAATTGCTATACTTTCTAGGGACAATGTTAGCAACATATGTTACAAATGTCCTATATACAGCTGCGGTAACTATTTCTTGTATGCACAGTAAAGTAGAAGAGGCTTTTTTTTATCTTTACTTTGCAGCAGCTGACCTCATATATTAGTAACATGTAAACATCCTTCTATTACAAGGACAGAGTTTGCCTTGAATATTGTGAGCAAATACAGAATGTAAAGAAAACCCGCTATGTAAACGGCTTTCCCATGGGTCTCAAATATGTAACAGGCTTGCATGAAAAGCTACAATATGGCGCATTATATAAGACGTATGCACACAGAAAGCCACTAGATGGTGCTGTTGGATATATGAATAAAATTATTCTCCGATTGAATGTCTGCAATAGCTCGAATAGCGTGGAATCAAAGTTCATTGCAACTCTCTCCTATTAAATCATCAATTGATACGCTTGTGGGCTAAATAAGAAGCGTAAGGTTCCTGAGTTTTATAGCTTTAAACAGTTAAGTGGCAGAGACTCCATTGCACCACTGTTACGTCGCCTGCAATTCTGCAGCTGCAGAGCCCAGTGTAGATAAGCCAGTCCTTGAATTGTTGTCTATTCCTGGTCGTTCATCACCTATGTAATATTTTTAGTCTATTCTCTGTTGATAATTATGGCTGACAAGAAAATAATAGCCTTTGCAGCCGACCATACTGCATTATGAATGTTTACATCCCAGTTACACAAGCAAATGCTGTACAAAGTGCTCCAATAAAACTATAATGTACAACGCTTAATACAACAAAGCAGATAATGGTTCTAAAACGCTGGATAGTTCATGGCACTCGGTAGATTATATAATTAAGCTTGCATATGCATCAACCTCACTATTCATTTTTTTTAATCAGTCAACAAATATAGCAGAGTCGAAGTTGTGATTTAAAGGGAATGTTCCACTGGTACATCGCTTTGGTGATTTTTACATGGATAGACTGGTGCTGGTGCGGGGGCTCCACACCTGGCTGGTGCCCGGTAATCTTAAGTGTCTGTACCGTTCTATCCATGTAAAAATGACAAAAGTCACATACCGGTGGTACATTCCCCTTAAAGGGGTACTCCAGCGGAAAGCTTTTTCCCTGTAATTGAAACACATTACAAAGTTATGTAACTTTATAATATGCTTCAATTACTTATCTGCCCCCCTTCCCTATCTTTTCCCCCCTCAACCCCCCACTGGGAAGTGAAGTAAACTCATTCTTACCTAATGACTGTTGACCCCAGGCTGCTCTGTGGCAGCCTTTTTGTGACAATGACATCATCAAGAGGGAGGCGAGTCTAAGCCCTGTTAAGCCAGTCTCCCTTTGTCAGATGACTCAGGCTGCTCAGCTTTGATTGGCTGAACAGGATGTAAACTATCTAACAGTTTTACAGAGTCAGTTAGACATCACAGGAGACAAAGTGCATCATGGGAAAGCCCAAACCAGGAAGTGAAGAAAAAATTAAGCCACCAACTGGAGCTTCAGGGACCTGCAAACAGCGGGAAATTAAAACGGAGACAGACTCAGGAGGGATGGTAAGTGTAAAAATTATGTTTATGATTGATTGATTTTTTTTTTTAAATCAGCGCCGGAGTACCCCTTTAAGGGTACAAACACATGTACCAGATCCGCAGCGGATTTCTTGCTGCAAATACGCAGCAAAATTCGCTGCAGAGCCCTTGCCTGTTAGTTTCTATGAGAAGATATACTCGCTGCGAGTATGTAAGTGACAGCCCCGTTAAAGGGGTAGTGCGGCGTTAAAAAATTATTCACAGAATAACACACATTACAAAGTTATATAACTTTGTAATGTATGTTATGTCTGTGAATCGCCCCCTTCCCCGTGTCCCACCACCCCCGCACGTGTACCCGGAAGTGTTGGTGCATTATACATTACCTGATCCCTGTCGAGGGCCGTCTGCGGCCGTCCGCGGCTGAGCACAGTTGTGACGCGGCAGAGGGGGGACGGCGGCAGCGACTCGGCTGTCCGTCCGAAGATGACGTTCGGCACAAAATGGCGGACAGCCCTCGACAGGGATCAGGTAATGTATAATGCACCACACACTTCCGGGTACACGTGCGGGGGTGGTGGGACACGGGGAAGGGGGCGATTCACAGACATAACATACATTACAAAGTTATATAACTTTGTAATGTGTGTTATTCTGTGAATAATTTTTTAACGCCGCACTACCCCTTTAACCCCCGCCAGCCGGAGCATACTGTTCCTGCTCCACAATCTGGCTTGTTTTGGGGGTTCCCAGCTTGATGTCCTGGTCAGCTGATCAATGCGCTGCCCCGCCGCAGTGCACTGATTGGCTAAGTGGGACGTCCAGGCGCAGGGAGCCCCGAAGCAAGCTGGATCGTGGAGCAGGTACAGTATGCTCTGACCGGCGGGAGTTAATAGGGCTGTCACTTACATACTCGCAGCAGGATGTCAATCCCGCTGTATGTCTTCTCCTAGAAACTAACAGGCAGTGGATTTAGCTGTGAATTTGCAGCGAGAAATCGTGGCGGATCCGATGCATGTATTTGTACCCTAACTCTCATAGTCTGTGTTCTCTACAGCACATTGATAATACAGTGGGTTTACTGGCAGTCTTATGTACCACCAGATCTAAAATATTGAGCTATTCAAACATATATTGTGTCCCACTCACAGTGTAGCCATAGGATTTGAAGCTCGGTCTGATCTATTACAGTATACGTTTTTATTTGGCGGCACACATACATGTACTAGATACGAATCTGTGAATGTCATGTCATCAATAGAAATCTCAATTATAGTAAAAGAGAAAAATCATAATACGAAACGCCACTGCACTGTCTAAAAAGGAGTCTTGCAGAAGCAGTGGAAGGACGCTATGGCGTAAAGGCTTCATTAGAATTTTCTGAGTATATGCGCAGGACAACATGTCCTGACCGAGACCAAACAGGAAATAAGGTGACGGAACATTGTTCCTATCTGACAGAATGTCAGATGGGATCAAAAAGGAGATTAGAGGGAAACAAACTGGGATTGCAGCCAAATGTCTGCTGACGGAGCAGAGAGGCTTCACCTGACTTCTGATTGGACGACGCCGGTCTGGAGGAGGCCGATGTAAATGAATGTCATTTCAGGAGACTAACTGTAGACATCATTTCAAAAAACAATAAGAGGACAATTTATCATAGTGTTGTGGCTGCATAGCTGGTAACACTGATATAAAAAAAAAAAAAAAAAAGAACATCGCTCTGCTGGCTGGACTGTTTTCCTGCAATTTGTGCACCTGCTTCCCAGCTGGGAGAGCGTGTTGCTTTGTGCTGCCTAATTGAAATGTGATATTGATCTGTGCTCGGCGTAATAATGTTTTTCATACTATATCTATACATGGAGCATACAATCTGGCACTATTGCTTGTTTTGTTTCAACAGGAAAACAAATGACCCACATAGACCGGCATGATGGGTAATGAAGCGAATCCAGAGCTGTTTCAATGGAGGGGCGAATTTCACAAAGTAAACAAGCGCATTTAATGGAATATTCAAATAGGACAAAGGGAGAAGAGGAAGCAATGGGAGAAAAGCAATCTACATGAGGGCAGGGATGCACCTGTGTCTATTACAGCCGAGAATGAGTAACATGTATATGTATTCTATAGGTGCGTTATTAAACTCTAGGAAGAATATGTTCATATCTGTCCATCTGGGGATGTATTCAATTTCAAGGAAGAGAGAAGTTAAATGACTTATTGTCAATCAGCTCAGAATAATAGAATATGGTAGGAAATATTCTGATTTACGGATATTGAACACAGCTACAGGGTGGATAGGCTGCGAATGTGTGCAGATACTAGGAGAACCCACTCCTGTATGAACACGCCAGCCACGACCATCATGAAACATATGCAATAAAGTTGAAAGTCAAAGGTGGTTTCTGGGCTCCATGGGGGAGGGGGATTCATCAAACATGGTGTAAAGTGAAACTGGCTCAGCAGGGATTTGCTGCTGCTCTGGTAGTTCCTGACATGGACAGAGGTGGCAGCAGAGAGCACTGTGTCAGACTGGTTAGAAAACACCACTTCCTGCAGGACATACAGTAGCTGATTTTCAAATTGAAATAAATTACAAATCTATATATCTTTCTGAATCCAGTTGATTTGAAAGAAAAAGATTTTCATTGGACAACCCCTTAAAGGAGACAGGAGGAGCAAGTCTACATCTACAGCAAAGAAAACCTGTGGTTAGTTCTCCAAGGTGTTTGGAACAACTTCTCTGTTGATTTTTTTTTTTTAACTGTCTGCACATGTATCTAAAATGGATTCTAGTTCGAGGCAAAGGGCCGTCACACCAAATATTGATTTGATTTAAACTTCTCTTCTGTTCATTCACTTTGAATTTTGTTAATTTATAAAAATAAACTATTACCGCTTTTTGAACCAATTCATACTTTTCAGCATTTTCCCCACATTTTCCCCTACTGTATGTGGAGCCATGGTGCTCAGCCACATCAGGCAACTCTATTGGAAACTCTTTGGGAAAAGTTGTTTAACACAACAACTAACAATATCAAAGTGTTACTGACTATAAATGAACGCCATAGACTATATCCATGTTTTCCTGAACTCCCTAGGGCTGTATCCAACTTCTTCAACCACCGGTGTTCAAATGCAAAATGATCAGTCTCGAGTATGCTGAAGATGGGCTCATCTCTATTACTGACTTATAACACTCTGTTGGTTAATTTGCTGTTAGCTTATGGTAGATTGGAAACTAAAAACAGTTTTTTGCAGAAGTGATTGGGATGTAGACCGGGGTCCTTCCTTACCTCTTGGCACAATGTATTCCAAGCTATGTGTTACAAGATGACTTGGGAGTATGTGTCTATATAGGTGTCTATATGTGGCCATCCACAAGCTGCGATGTGATTTTCAACCTTTTGAAGGTTTTCAACCATACAATTGAATTTGTATTTTGGAGTCCTTAAAGGCGTAATTTACCAAAAGTTTTTTCTTTCAAATCAACTGGTGCCAGAAAGTCCCAGAGATTTGTAATTTACTTCTATAAAAAAAAAAATCTCAAGTCTTCCAGTACTTATCAGCTGCAGAGGGGGAGAGATTTTCTATGGGGATTTGTTACCATTCCCATCATGGACAGAGGTGGCAGCAGAGAGCACTGTGTCAGACTGGAAAGAATACACCACTTCCTGCAGGCCATGCAGCAGCTGATAAGTACTGGAGGATTTTTTAATAGAAGTAAATTACAAATCTGTGGCACTTTCTGGCGTCAGTTGATTTGAAAGAAATTGTTTTTGGTGAACTACCCCTTTAACTAAATTTAAGAAAAGGTAAGGGTGGACAATTCTATAGCTCCACACAGGTCTCCTACTGTTATATTAATATTATATATTAGATTATAGAAAGTATAAATATGAACAAAAGTAAATAAATAAATAAATAAAAAATCATAGAGTAATGTGGATACTATCACGCCAGACTTAAATAAGAGATGAGAAGAAGTATCTTGCTATTGTTCAGTCGTATGACTTCAATGACAACTTGCAGTTTGCTCCTGGTTGTGCCGTTCCATTGTTATCTTGGCCATGAAAGCATTATCCCAGTTTTATTCATGTTAATAGCTTTATATAAGATTTCCATCACACGGTAAGCTATTCTTTACAGCATCTAATTTTCAGAATATTTATCAAACACATTTAAAGAATCGGCTTATATCATCCCGAACAAAGAGGAACAAATAAAAAAAAAAATGTTGACGTGTTAACAAATGTATTAAGGACGGCTGGATTGCATTTGCGGAAAGAAAAAAAAAAAAAACAGGATGATTTCTTTCTGTCACGAATAGAAATTTTGATATCAGCTAAAAGATACATAATGATGCAGAGAATATGACTCACTCTATGGTTTCTATGACAAGAGGCTCTTTTGTAGACGTTGGTGTACGTGGGTGGGCAATATGTCCGTGAAGACAAGCTTTGTGCACACACTGCTAATGTTCTTGTTTATCCCAGGTTCTTTACAAAAGGGTTTTCATTTTATTACCTAATTTTAGAAATGAGTCATATAATGCTAGCTATGTGCTTAAGGATGATGGCTGCACTTTACCTATTTTATTAACGTTCAGTGAATCTTCCGGTAGTCAAAAAATAGAACCGCCTGACCCTTTCCTTCTAGTCATCAGTAGGACGTCCATTGCATAGAAACGCACTAGTTCCATCTTCTAATATGTAATGACTAAAGCCCCTTGTCAGGACTGACTAGAAAAGACACAGACCGTGTGGTCCCTGATGCTGAACCCGCCCCAGCTGTCCCTACCTACTTGCCACACTCTGCCCTAGGTGGCAGCGGGCAACTGGGCGGCGTTCCCTATACTGCAGCAAGTGGTAACACAAAACAATGCAAGACAATACACACACAATAAAAGGGGGGTCAGCGGTCCAGATCGGCAACATACAGGAAGCAAAGGTACAAAATCAATATCCGGAAGAGAAGTCGACGTCACAAAGGTCAAAATACACAGAATAGTCAGGTCACAAAACGCTAGCTCAAGGAGGCACTAGGAAACTAGGGTCTTTCACATGCAAAGAACTTGAGACAAGTGAAAGTACTTTTATGACTAGAAGTCCCAGCCCAGCCCAGATACCGACAGCTAACTGGGAGAGTCATTTGTCAGTCAAATCACTGTGATAACAAACACCTAGTGCTGATCAGCAGAGGGAGAGCAACACTGGACGCTGCTACATCCAGGAACAGCAGATCAGAGAAAAACATGAAAAGCAGTCTGACTGCTATCAACTGCTATGGACTGCTGAACACACGCCTCGAGTCCTAACACCCCTATTACATGGGGCGACACAGAGCTGTCAGCGCTCGCTTTCTCCTCTTTCCCCGCTCACTGCTGGCGCTATTACACGCGTCGGCAGCGAGCGGGTGAGTAAAGGGACGGGGCGTAAGGAGCTGCTGGGGGGGCTACCTGGGTGATTGCTTGATCATCTGGGCAGCCCATTGAAGAAAGCGGGGTCTTCTGCTGACGTTTCCATGCCGCGGAGTGGCGGCAGCAGATCGCTGCTATATTAGTCGTTTGTCTTTCAACATGTTGAAAGACAAACGACAGCAACGATCAGCCGACATGAACGATGTCAGCTGATCATTGCCTTGTATTACGCAGGACGATTATCGGCCATAACGGCTCTCCAGCTGTTGCAAAACTACAATTCCTATCATGCCCGGACAGCCAAAGCTAACGCTTTGGCTGTCTGGGCATGATGGGAGTCGTTGTTTTGCAACAGCTGGAGAGCCAAGGTTCCCCATCCCTGGACTAAACTGTAAAAAAGACAATATAATAACCAGATACATTAGGTGGGAACTGCCTATACAAGTTTACAGTCTATATGAGTGAACCCTCTCAATTGCTATTGCCAATGCAAGCTGTTACCTCAGCACAGTCACCACACAGAACAATTGTGCAAATATTTGTGCCATGGTATCTAATATGTCAAAATTAAAGGGGTATTCCCATTTCAACTAATTTAGTTATAATTAATCAATTTAAATATTTTTGTAAATGCATTGATTTAGCAGAGGTACCTCCTTCTCCCGATATCCTACTCTTTCTCTCCCATTGCTGACAGGTTGTTGACAAGCCCTACAGGTATATGGGATTATTCCCACATCCTCTATATTACAGAGGGTACGGAGTGAGAAGCCCTGTAGTGGACTGTTTCCACGCCCGGCATGATGTATCAATATCATACCGGGAGCAGGGAAACTGTTTGAATCTCCGCAGCTTTGTAATGAAGCAGTCATGTATCTCTGTCACTTCATTGCTGCGAAGAATCAAAGTTTTCCTGCTCCCGGTATGATATTGATACATCATGCCGGGCATGGAAACAGTCCACTACAGGGCTTCTCACTCCGTACCCTCTGTAGTATACAGCACATGGGAATAAGCCCTAACTGTGTCAGTTGAGATGAGAATACCCCTTTATTACCAATTTTTGCAAAGCCTAAAGGCCTATTAGTGAATGGATGCAAATGTGCAAACGTGTTGATTCCTAGAGATAAAGAGGCACCCTGGTGATACAGTAATGTATCAGAATCATTACATTGTTTACACCATTAACTCCGCCCTTCTCCTACTGTGGTATCAGGGTTGTCTCTGGTGGAGTCACATGGGGAGATTTATCAAACATAATGTACAGTGAAACTGGCTCAGTTGCCCCTAGTAACCAATCAGATTCCATCTTTCATTTTCCAAAGAGTCTGTGTGGAATGAAAGGTGGAATCTGATTGGTTGCTAGGGGCAACTGGGCCAGTTTCACTTCACACCATGTTTGATAAATCTCCGCCACAGTCTTCAGTAGCTTCTGGATATAATACATACTCCTTCCTGCATGGTACCACTTACTCACCCGCACCCGCACCCCCGTTTTGTGCCATTATTACAACCGCACCGCACAGAAGTCTGTAAGCTAAAGGAAGTGGGCAACACTGGTTGATGGTGACCCCATAAAGCAATTTGTGTAAAACTCGAGGGCACCTTTTAATCATGTTAAAAAACGTAATGACATTTGGGCATATGAGTACTGAAAAAAGGTAAAAACTCATATATATACTCATGGGCATAATTGTTGGCTATATTGAGGTTATTCATTAAGGGCTAAAAAAAAATAAAAAAATAAATAAATATATATATATATATATATATATATATATATATATATATATATATATAAAAATAATAATAATAATAATAATAATAATAATAATAATAATAATAATAATAATAATAATAATAATAATAATAATAATAATAATAAATATAAGAAATGCATAAAACAAGAACATGCAATATAGAAACACTCACTGCTGGTCCTTGAGGTCCTTCAGGTCCTGGAAAACCAATATCTCCTACTGGACCTCTGTCACCCTAAAATACATAGAAGTTCATAGTTTACTTGTTGATAAGACATATAGCGTACAGTGCATGACACATTAAACACATAATTTAAACAACGCTATAATCTAATAAAAAGTAGAAAAAGAATAGAAACACAAAAAACATTTGTACAGAAAGGCCAGAAATGTACAGAGATATTTGTATATTTGTTCTGTACTGACTTCTCGGCAACACTGTGTATCGGCTCACCGCTGCTCATCAGGATACCGGTATAAAGAGAAGGAAACACTGCGGCACTTTACCTAATCTTAACCACTACTAACTTTTTTTGTAGGCCATTTAGTTCAATCTACATACAGAATCCACAATATTCTAGTACCCACAAAGCTTTACACCATGGTGCACGGCCCTATGTCACTCATCTTCGGAAGCTCTAGCAGTCCAGAAGTCTTCCGGACTTTTCAATCCTGTCTAAGTTTTCTTGTGCTGCACCAGTTCAATGGAACAATCTACCAAGAATAATCAGATTCATTCCTAGCATCCAAAGTTTTAAAGGGGTTGTCCAGGATGATGTTTTTCATTACTATAAATGGGTCCCTGGAAGTAGGTGTAGATTTCTTGTACCGTCCGGATTTACTAAGAGGCGTGCTCCTCTTAGTGAATCTAGCCAGGGAAAAGGGGGCAGGGCCTAAATTAAGACTGGTTTACTAGTATGCTGGTCTTCGTAAATGTCCCCCTATGCGTGAAAACCCAATTTAAGAGAAAAAAAGACAGATGCTTGGCACTGTCTTTCCACACTGTGGGGGCTGTAGATAGGCGTCCTATCTGCATGTATATCGTGTGAGTCCTCTTAGCACTATAGATGGTGCTCAACCTTAGACGCAGTTCAATCAAATACTTGAAGAAACTTCCAACAAAGCAGTGGAAACTCGCCATTGAAGTGCACATTTATTCAGATAAACACCAGGTTATCGGTATACAGGCATTACAGTTTACTCAGCAAGAGCTTTCCACAGAGGCTACGGCCATTTCGCGCCCACGCGCTTCTTCCGGCCCTGTAGTACTATGTGGGAACGCAGGATTTTCCATTTTTACATGTGGCACCACACATGTTTCTATGGCAACAATTATAACCAAAGCTCATCATAATCACAACAAAAGGACAAGTTAAACATTCATTTCTGCTTTATTTTGTTTGGTGCACACATCGCTTTATGTAACCTGCCCATATATACAAAAAATATGGGAAAGATAAAATGTAAAATACAAAGTGACCGTACATCTATCAAAAATGGTGATGTATACATTCCTAATACTCTCTAATATGGGTAATATAATAAGAACTACACGGCATGTGAACAGTGGTATGTAATTGAGCAGATATTGTGCTGCAGTATTCAGAAATCAGGTCATGACTCATTAGTAATAACAGTCAGATTGTCAATTTATTGCATCCCTATAGCTTAGCTAAATTAACCAGAAACATAGAGGTATTAACAGGACAAAGTACCTCACACATTCCTCATAAATTCTAACAATACTCTAAATATAGACATTTAGCTAGGTATTATGTAAGAAGAAACCAGACGATGCAGAAACATGCCGTTCCAGCTTATATTAAAAACCATGGATGCTGACCTAAGGCTCGAGCTATTCAAAGTTTTTCTCCGTCTGAAAGAAAATTTCCATATTTCCCAGGTTGAGGTAAAAATACACAAGCGCCCCATTATATTATGTTAGAGCCATGATTTCATAAATAGAAACGTAGAAGAAAATGCAGATAAATCTATTGCTGTTTATAGTACGAGTACTTTGTTTTTTTTGTGTCAGGGTGTCATCTGGGGTATAGGGAAATAAAGGTGAAATGCATTTCTACTCATTATGTTTATGAATGTATGTTCTTAAATGGATTGTCCAGGGATAAGAGTTTTTTTTTAAATATATGGCTGGGGAGGAATAAAAATTTTATTTATTCGTCCCCGATCACCTGCTATTCTGACAGCTGCTGATTCCCACTCTTTACTGCTTATTTGTGTCTCTGTGATGCATTATCCCAGCAGGAATTGCTATGCTTAGCCATAGTGGTGGCATGCTTCTTGAAAGGAGAAGTCCGCACATTTTAAATTTAATAACCAATAGGAACTTATCTCTCCTTGTGCCCATGGTGAGCATTGGGACCGGCCTCGGGACCCCCGCTGGAAGGCATTTTCCTTCGAATTGTGATTATGTCACAACTCGGGGGGAAATGCCTGTCCCAGATGATGTACTGGTAACTGAGCCAATTAGTGACTGGAGCAGCGTCTCGCCACAGTCAGTGACTGGTTGAGGGGGCCAGTCCATCAGCGAGGTCATGACGTGTCAGCCCCAGAGATCCCGGAGCCCGGCTGACGTCCCAAGGCTAATCCTGTTGCTCACCCAGGAACCGGGGAGGGGTAAGTTCCTACTGGTTATGAAATTTCTCCCTGTCGATGATGGCTGCCAGATTTTGAAAATGGCCGACTTCCCCCTTTAAGTGACAAACTTGTGTCAATTCTTGCTTGGAGTATGCATTACTGGAATTGGGAAGAAGAGGTTTTGAGACATGACTGAAAGTCATTGAAACTGCAGCTACATGCCAAAGGGGTATAAAAGATGGAGGTTTGGTCTTGATATTATGGTTATATGCTTGTTACGGTGCCCCTTGGTGTTCTTTACATTTCTTCCCAGGATGACCTAATCTGTTCAGTGTGAGTGGTCCCAAATGTTCAGTAACTCTGTCCCACTTCCTGGATTCTCTTGTACATGTACATGCAGAATAATTTCTGCTATTGTGCAGGCCAGCCAAAATGAAGTTGCACACCAAAAGAAGTTTCTTCTTTCCAGCACTGGACATACAGTATTAGGCTAGGTTCACACTACGTAAGTTTCCGGCCGTAGCGCGCTCCGTGAATAAGCGGCTGGAGATTTACGTAGTTTGCGTACAATGGAAAGTATATGATCTACGGCTGCACAGTTCACACTACGTAAGAACTTACGCCCGGATCATATGTGGCGCCGTAAAAAATGAACCAGACCATTGTTTCGGGACGGAAATGCTGTAACTTACGCCCGTAGCGTAACATGTGGTCCCATACGGAGTGGTGATTTCTTATTTTTTACACTTTGATTTGCCGATCGAAAAGGTTCTGTGGGGTGTCCGGGGCTAGCCGAAGATATCCAAGTAAAATACCGCTGTCAGATCGCTACGTACGCCACTCGGGAAGTGTACGTAGCTTACGGGCGTAAGTTCGCGGACCGTACGTAGCCGGCCGCAACTTGCATAAATCCCGGCCGGAGTTTTACACGTATATGTCCGGCCACGAAAAATATGCAGCCGGACATATACGTAGTGTGAACATAGCCTTAAGGGGATGTTCTAAGAAGAACTTCAAAGAATGCTATGGGGCACTATGAATATAATCTATATGCCTTAAACTGTTACATATACTGTGGTTTAAGGTGAACGTGTAGTTTTCTTCCATGTTACACTTCTTTGATGGAGCCTAATAATTTACCTTGATTGCACCCTTCTCAACATTCAAACCTCTTTGCACTAAGAATATTAGGAGAATCTTTGAACACTGGCCACGTCACACAGTTTTCCTGCTTTGATGCATGCATTTTCCTCGCCTTTATTTTGTATACTCATTTCTATATTTTACAACTCAAGCCAAGTTGTCAGTGAGAGCGTGTGCCATTATCCAGCAGCATGTTGGACGGTGTCCATCCGTTGACATGAATATTTAACAATTCTCTACTACCAAAGTGAAAGACAAAACAAAGACAGGGAGCGATTCAAGCTTTTGTCAAGGCGTTGTACATATAATTCATCGTAGAAACTGCTAATTAAGAAAAATGTTGCTTCCCGTTGTTCAAGTTTAGTGTTACCGTTACACGGGATAGAGTTTCCCTCTCGTATAAACCATTACACAGAGTGGTAGAAAGCAATGTTTATACACAATCCCCTACCTGGGAAGCATGGCAATATAACAAACCTTCGTGAACGCATGTAAATAAAATAATAATGTAATATTCACAACAATGGTGTACCGCAGGCAAAAGCCATTAAAACCCATTTACATAGTTTCAGTAGTTAAGCTGTTCGCGAGAGGTGAGCAACTATATAATTATATTTTCTTTCAATTTAGCTCCATTTTTTTATTATGTAATACCAGGGGCATTGCAACGTTAACACGTTCTATTTAGAGCTTACTAAATGAATTTTGCATGGTAAAAAATGGATTCCCTGGTGCACCTGATGGGAGAGGGGTTAATTGAGACACAGCACTTAACGTAAACTTTGCCTTTCCCGAATTAGTGTAATAAACAAGTATTTATTTGCTCACAGTAGAGAAGGTCCATTAACATGCAACGCAAGCGGAAACATATGGTGGGTCTCCCCCGAGCCTATTCAGTAATACTGGGGAAAAGCGTGTCGGCATTTTGCTGGAATTCTTAGGTCTCAAATCACCTATACTTTGCACCTTAGGGAAGCGCAGCTACCAAATTGAGATCAGCAATGACAGCTCTTAGGGCTTTGAAATGTCTGTCTTCTCAATTCTCTAGAATATTCAGTAGCAAAGCAGATTTAATATGCATACTTACTGGTTCACCTGGAATTCCTGGAGGACCCGGTGCTCCATTCTTTCCCTTTTGAAAAAAAAAAAAAAAAAATGTTTTAATCTAATTGTGTTATCCTAGAGGAGGTACATTCACTTGTTTCTGATCTGTAATGCAATCGCCACACTGACCGGAATAACATTTAACAGCGTGATAGAGTGCAATAAAATGACTAGTAAATTAGGTTTACCTTAAGATCTGGGTAACAAGGCTTTAAAGTAGAATTAACAGTGACAAATTGAAGAGGACAGTGTTGTAGCGTTCAGGAACGAGTACGTTTTACCCTGAATATTATGGAATACTGTTTAATTTACATAATTGTTGGTATGGGTGCCGATTCGCTCGCGGAGGAAGCCAGGTACTGTAATATGCTTAATTTCATGAACAGATTTACTGAATGTCCAAACAGTCATTAAACAATGCCATCAATGTTCTCCATCAAGCAACACAAATCTGTTTTGGAATATTCAGTTTTGCTAAATCAATGCTTGACTGCTGAAAAGCACATTGTTCATGCTACTCCGCGCTTCCGGCGTATAGAGACATCATGAACAAAATGGACCTAATTTAAAGCATCAAATCATTTTTGCTGCTACTAATACCTTTTTACTTCATTTTGTTTTTGTGGTTTTTTTTTTCAACAGTAGTTTTATTTATAGATTCCATTAAAGAGGAACTCGAATCTAACCTGCTGATAGCCCCCTAATGTGCACGGGCACCGAGGAGGAAGATTTGTCTCTTACCTTCCTCCTCAGCGCCATTCATATGCAATTAGTAGCTGAATCCATGGCTTGGAGCGCTGTTAGGAGCACTGCCCGCTCCATTGATTATCATTAGAAGGAGCGGGATGGGGCAGTACTCCTAATGGTGCTCCGAGCAATGGATTCAATGAATAACTGCATGGCAATGGTGCCAAGAAGGAAGTTAAGAGACATACCTTCCTCCTCGGCACCCATTGCGCATTAGGGGGCTGTCAGCAGGTTAGATTAGTCTAAACTGCTGATAGTTCCCCTTTAAGGTAAACTATTCTACGACTAACAAGAAATAGAGAACAGTTGGTGAAAATTACACACGGATTAGAAATGTGATAAAAAATTTCTAGCCCAGTTACCAAAATATTGAAAACTAGTGTTGAGCAAGCAGGGGTCTTTCTGTCCCCCTCTCTGCTCCTCTGGTCTTTTTGTTCCTCTCACTGCTCTTCTGGACTCTTCCTTCTCCTCTGTCCCTCTCTCTGCTAAATTGACAGCTGAATAATCAATAGGTTCTCTGTCCAACATTGAGCTCAATCGAGCACCCCGATGCTTAATCAGTCACTATGCTCGACCGAGCATATGTGTTCAACGCTATTGGAAAGCACAGTTCATATAGTCATTCCATTTCCATTTATGCAGTCTTACCTTGTGATGTCGGAGGACTGTTTGGGCTTTATGGGGTGTACAAAGAAGTTGCTATATAATGTTATTGTATTGGCATAAAAAACCCATACAGTGTTATAGTATTAAACATTCTCATAGATGTTGGAGTTTTACTTTAAACACAAAGTATCAAGCATCTTAGCTGCTGGAGATTGCCGGGCACAATGCTCGTCTACCTTCAGTAGCTCCTTAGGCCATGCATGGAGCAGCGGTGCACATGTGAGGGTCTTCACTTACGTTCTAAAAAAAGGAAGCCTGGGCCTCAATCTTAAGATTGTAGGGTTGACTCCTTTCAATCTTAAATGTATGCCCTATAGCAGAGTCATTATTTTAACTTGAGAAACAGATCACTAATCTCAGGAAGACCAGTCAAACAATAACACTGCCGGTTAAAGCGCTCAATGCAGTGAAATCCTAGGTGCATTGGGAAAAAAAGCCCGTAGAGCCTCATTTAAGAGTCTTGAAACACAGAACTAGCCAGATATCCCTCCAGAAGGGACCCAGTCAAGGTGTGGCCCTTGTAGGGAAACCACCAAAACTACAATATTAAGTGGCCCTATAAGTCAATGTAATGACAAGGGAAAAACCAAGGCCAGGCATCCATGCACAGACAGCTGCCTCAGGGTGCCGTCCCTTAACAGTGTAGAGCAGGACCCTGGGAAGGGTGGCTAGAGTTATTTTAACTTGTTAACTTGTTATTTTAACTTCTAAGACTAATTGCAAAGTTGAACCAACACAGGCAAAGTATTTGATACTGAGATTTTTACTGAATGGATGAAAATTCCTCGAGCTTTTTGCAGTAAAGAGGAAAAGGCAACTTTAAGTAATATGTAAATGCAAACTCGTCCAAATGTTCTACATTCTAAACTACATGAAAATCTCCAATTTACTGACACACCAGTTAAAACACTGAAAACATGAGCACTGCATACATGTTTCATTCCAGAAAGTGGCCATAGTCATAGCCTTGACCTCAATAGGAAATAAAATCTTGCTGACATATTGAAACACTGATGCCTAAACGTGTACAAAATCATTACTGTGTAGTCGGTTTCCCTGTATTCCATAAACGTGTACAGGAGAGGCCATATCTGAACTACAAAATCTTTCTCTAGCTGGTAGTGCTGATAATATTGGGTCATATATTGCAGCAAAGTCTCAGGTGAATAGAACCATAGACCTGATTAATTGTCAACTACCCTACAATAATCCATCATATGAATAAAAGCACAAATAAGGTGTTGCAATTTCTAATAGAAAAATGCAGTGTGAAGAGTCGTGTGTTTAAACCCATGTTCCTTCCTTCAGATAAGGAGACAAAATCCAATTCAATTATATCTGCATAAACCTGATAACAGCTAATACTCTGAAATCTTCATCAAAAGGCTCGACTTGTTTCTTTGTACTTTGACTTCGTAAACTATAAATTTATCATCACTTTTTTTGTACAAAATAAAAATTGAACAAAAAGACTACATAATGAGTAAGCACATAGTACACATGCTTTCAAGTAACAGTTGTCAAAATACCAAATAATCAAACTAGATTGTTAGATGACCCACAATTGACTCTTCAAAGCATGTCAACGGCAAAGAACCTATGAACCTCTTCGAGAAAATCTTCAAAACAAGCTTTTACTGCACACTCTTGTCACCCAGTCAACAAGATAAATAGCAGTTGTAGCCCAGCAAATGGTAGAGAAACATCAAGAAAGCAAAGAAAGATAGGCGAAACCTCCATATACTGTATGGACAAAAATATTGTGACGCCTAAACCTTACACCTGCTGGAGTTTTAAAAACAGATTTCCAGATTACTTAGCCCTCTTTATCGGGCAAGGTTTAAATACCCTTTTAAGAAAATCACAACAATCACTGAGCTCAGGGGGATCAGTGGAGAAAAAATCCATTGGAGTACCTAAAAAGAGTCTCCATTGATACATTGCCCCCTATCAAATTTAAATTTGCAAAAAAGAGGTCCGTGGAGCTTCAGTTGCGAGTCTCAAAACACGGGAACAGCCAAATATCCCTCCAGGAAAGGAAACCTGTTGCCAATATGTGTCTCCCAGTGGGGAGGTCACCAAACAGCCCCTTAAGTCCCACTTGGTTGCGAGTACTGGGACACATATAGAGAAATACCAGCGTGGCCCCTTTTGCGTCAAAGTCTAACTCAGTTGCCAGTATTACGACATAACAAGGGTTTACCAAAGCCAGGCATCCATCCACAGGCAGCTGTTTAGAGTTATTTAAAGACCCTTTTACCTGAGCTTCTCATCAGACGAATAAGTGTTTATGGGGACACTTATGGCCCTTGTTATGGCCCATGTTAGAAAAACATGGCCACGTTCTTCCAGAGACAGCACCGCTCCTGTCTCCAGTTCAGGTGTGGTTTGAAATTAAAGGGGTACTCCAGCCAGGGGGTATTTTTCAGTTATGGCCGGGGATGAGGTGGTTATGGACGGCAGAGGTCACTTACCTACCCCGTTTCAGCGCTGGGTCCCATATCGCGACGCCCGCTACACACGTCCTGCGGCCGCTTCCAGGTGTAAGCTGTCGCATGAGAGGTGATGTCTCAATGCAGCTCAGCCATTCAGCGGCCAAGTGTTTAGTGGACGGGTGGCGCGATCCGGGACCCGGCACTGGAACGTGTTAGGTAAGTGACCTCCCCGGCCATAGCTGAAAAATACCCCTGGGCCAGAGTACCCCTTTAAGCTCCATTCACTTCAATGGAACTGAGTTGCAAAACCTGCACCCAAACTGGAGACAAGAGTCGTGATTTCTCTAGAAAAAAATGGCCCTGCTTTTCTAATGCTTGATAACCCCTTTAAGTTTGCACCATATATTAATTAGCTAAGACAGCTAAGACTTAGTTATAGACAGTGGAATACCCATTTAAGCCATCCACGGTATAGGACTGAGCACCAAAAAAAGATTAATTTTGGCTCAGTAAATGAGCACTTTCTATGTAAATAACGAGTCAATGAAATATTAAAACAATAAATCCAGAAATCAATACTAAATATCCTATTAACTGAACAAACAGGCAGAATGAATTGTATCAGGCAATTACCATATTGAAAATTAATTACAATGGGTAGATATAGGACGTTCAGATACCAACGAAAACTGGAAGTTAGTAAATGGAGGCCTTTCTGGAGATATTTTATTTTAGAACATTGAGGTAAGGCTGTTGAATACTAACCGGGGGCCAATAAAATAACATAAAATCATTTTTTTTTTTTTTGCCTCTCTTGTGTGTACAGCCACAGAATATTCCAAGCAGTTTTCATTGAATTCAATAAAAACAGATTTAAGGTCATAAACTCTACAAAATAAAATAACTCAGCATATATTTTAACAACATCTATTTTGCTCAATATAGCTTGGAATATTCGACAGAGTAACTGTAATTTATATGTGTTTTCAGCATTGTTCACTATTGAATTGTAAAATCTACTCACTGGTATCCCGGCAATTCCCGGTGGACCAATTTGTCCTCGATCTCCCTAGGACACAAATAATATACACAATCCTGTTTAGCAATCCAGAGCATGCCTTATTTATGAAACAAGAGAGACAAATGATATATTTATGGCTCAAAGAACAGCAGTTTGTCTTATACATTTTGTCAATGCTTAGTCAAGAATATAATTCATTAGCTAATCCAGCTGACACTTCTAATCTCTCCAGTCTGAAGCTTCTATGATGCCTTTGTTCTACAGATATGTAAACATTATTGCATGAGGATAAGTGAACCTCAGGGGAAGGGGATGCAGTTGTGAATCAATTCAATATGCCAAAAGGTACTCTTGCAGTGTATGCACTCTATTAAAATGTAGACTGGTACAGTAAAAAAAATAAAAAAAATAGGCTTTGCAAAGCTGAAGTTAAATAATAATGTGTTTTACAATGAGGTGTCAAGTTTATACCTTTTAGGAGCCCTCGGGTCATAATATGTAGCTTTGGGGATGGCTTCAGGTAAAAAAAAAAAAAATGTCTGGTTGTATTTCCAATTTTTATTTCTGCTTATTGATACCAGATATGAATGATGAGGAATGTATTTTTGTTTGTCTATCTATCGATCTAGAAAAAAAGAAGAGAAGCAGCACTATATACTAATAGTAGAATGGGCAAAAACCTTAAAGGGACTGTACCATCAGGCCTGGGCTGAAGCACTGGAGGCGGGCCGACCCACCCCCAGTGGGAGGTAACCTCCGCCCCTCTATGACACTGCTCCATTAGCATCAATGGAGCTGTATCATAGAGGAACGGGAGTTTCCTCCCATTGGGGGTGGGTCAGCCCGCCTCCAGTGCTTCAGCCCAGGCCTGATGGTACAGTCCCTTTAAGACACTCACCATGGGTCACAATTAAAGATGAGCAAATTTACATTATAAATAGAGAGGAGCGAACCGGGTTCGGGTTCGAGTCCATCCGAACCCGAACGATCGGCATTTGATTAGGGGTGGCTGCTAAACTTGGATAAAGCCCTAAGGCCATGTGGAAAACATGGATATAGTCATTGGCTGTATCCATATTTTCCAGACAATGTTAGAGCTATCCAAGTTCTGCAGCCCCCGCTAATCAAATGCCGAATGATCAGGTTCGGATGGACTCGAACCCGAACCCAGTTCGCTCATCTCTAATTATAAACTAAGCAAATTGGTTTGTTTGAGCTTATACACCAGCTGCCTTTGATCTCTGTGACACTCCACCCCGGTTGCCAGGAAAAGCTGGAGCCAGTCCTGAGAAACTAGGAGAAGCTTCCCAGACTGGATCCAGCTTTTTCAGGCACCCAGGGTTGAGTGGGAGGAAACGACACAGAGATCAATGCAGCCGGTGTATAAACTGAGTGCCAAGCAAACAAACCAATTTGCTTAGTTTATAATGTAAATTTGCCATGGGTTCAACTACTAACTGCACAAGAACGGTGCCAAGGAGGAAGGTAAGACACATACCTTCCCCCTCGGTGCCTCATGCACATTATGGGGCTATCAGATTAGTCTAACCTGCTGATAGTTCCCCTTTAAACCCACCAACATCTAGGGGGACATTTATAAAAAAGATCTGGTAGGGACGTACACCGGGGAGAAGGCACAGATTTGTCACTTTCTCCTTGGTGTACACCTGATGTATCCCTGATTGTCCTATGATCTCATTTAAGACCACCCTTGATAAATCACCCCCTAATGCTTATATTTATGGTGCGTTTGTATGATGATTATCGTTCAAATTTTAGCGATAACGATTGCATTTGAGCGATAATCGGCTCATGTAAACACGGAGAACGATCAAGCAATGAGCGAGAAATCGTTCATTGTGATCTTTCAACATGTTCTCAAATCGTCGTTGGTCGTTTGGTAAAAATCCACAAATTGGTTGGTGTAAACAGTCTTCCACCGACTCACCCTATGTGTGAAATGGGCTTAAGCGATCTTAAAACGATCGCAATAACAATTTTTTCGAATGATATATCGTTCCGTCTAAATGCTGAGCGTTATAAAAAACACATTGTTACTTCGAAATCGTTCGATTGGGCGAATTATCGCTTAGTGTAAAGGCAGCATTACACAGCATTATCATTTAACTTAAAGGCAGCATTATCATTTAATTTACTTTGAAGTATACTTTTACCCTTTTTTTCTGTTTCATAGTCATCAAGGCTTGCATCTTATTTACATGCACAGGCCATATGAGGTTGTAATATGATAATAGAAATATGGAAATCAGCTACTCTTCACTCTTCAATTTGGAGTTAAAAATTGTCTTTAAAAAAAAAAAAAAAAAAGTACTAATGATATAAGGCAGGGGTGGGGAACCTCCCGCAGCTCCCCTGTGATGCGCGCCGCTCTGGAGGAGGAAGGAGCCGGCATACACAGCATCCTCCGGTGTCTGTGACAGCTGCCGGACACAGGAGGATGCTTACTATGCCGGCTTCTTCCCCAGCAGAGCGGCGCGTGTCTTCAGGCTCCTGCGGGCCGCGCACAATGACGTCATTTCATCGCGCGCCGCCTGCAGGAGAAAGACCGGCACAGAGGACCTGGGACAGAAGAGGACATGGGCAGTGTGGGAACGGAGGTAAGGTGAGTGGGATGTTTATTTTTTTTATTTGGGGGTTAACTAGGCCACCAGGGACATGCCTGATGGGGGTTAACTAGGCCACCAGGGATATGCCTGATGGGGGTTAACTAGGCCACCAGGGACATGCCTGATGGGGGTTAACTAGGCCACCAGGGACATGCCTGATGGGGGTTAACTAGGCCACCAGGGACATGCCTGATGGGGGTTAACTAGGCCACCTGGGACATGCCTGATGGGGGTTAACTAGGCCACCTGGGACATGCCTGATGGGGGTTAACTAGGCCACCAGGGACATGCCTGATGGGGGTTAACTAGGCCACCTGGGACATGCCTGATGGGGGTTAACTAGGCCACCTGGGACATGCCTGATGGGAGTTAACTAGGCCACCAGGGACATGCCTTATGGGGGTTAACTAGGCCACCAGGGACATGACTGATGGGGGTTAACTAGGCCACCAGGGACATGCCTGATGGGGGTTAACTAGGCCACCAGGGACTTGCCTGATGGGGGTTAACTAGGCTACCAGGGACATGACTGATGGGGGTTAACTAGGCCACCAGGGACATGCCTGATGGGGGTTAACTAGGCCACCAGGGACATGCCTGATGGGGGTTAATTAGGCCACCTGGGACATGACTGATGGGGGTTAACTAGGCCACCTGGGACATGACTGATGGGGGTTAACTAGGCTACCAGGGACATGACTGATGGGGGTTAACTAGGCCTACCAGAGGCATCACTGGGGGGGTTAACTAGGCTACCAGGGACATGACTTGGGGGTTAACTAGACTACAAAGGGCATCACTGGGGGGGTTAACTACAATAGCAGGGCATCACTGGGGGTTAACTACAATAGCAGGGGAACTAGGGGAACAATACTTTGCCTTGCCCTGGGTGCTGCAAACCCACGTTACTAACTGCCGCACACAGTATGCGGCCCTCGAATGATTTTATTAATGCCCGACCGGCCCTCGACATGGAAAAGGTTCCCCACCCCTGATATAAGGTATATAGCTGCATCAAACACAATACAAATAAGAAGGGCAGCCTCTAGCATTTCTCTGAAACAATAAAGGAATGTGTGCTTTTTTTTTTTTTTCAAAATAAAAAACTGTTAAAAACATGTAAGACAATGATGCTGTAGAACAAGGAAAAGATTCTCCTACCTTCTCCCCTGGGAGACCTTCAAGCCCTGGCAGTCCCATCGGTCCAGGCTCGCCCTAGAAAAACAAAGACCTTTATAGCGTAACCTGTACGACATTACCAAGCAAACTAAGGGATAATTTTACTTTCACGAGATAGCTAATAAATCTGCCACTTGCGTGTCACTGTATGTAATTTAAGCATCCTTAGTTCACTCTTTTTGGTTGTTGTTAGAGATTCTGAGTGATGGTTTTAATTATCCTCCTACGTGTTTATTTCGCAATAAAGTTTTCAGAAAGGTTATCTGAAGCGAAATATAATTGCCGCAAAAGTCTTATTTTCTGATACGGCATCTGAAGATCCCAAATTTATGTACCCGAGCAACAACACCAATGAATAATTTTCACATCGGTCCAATAAAAGGTACAAAACATGTAAAGGATTCACTTTTCTTCCAGACAAATAGGTATAATAAAACACTGTAATAATGCAGTGTTAAAATACTACATTACCCAAAGCGTAGGATAAGAGGGCATCAAAGTTGCTTGAATTATGATGTGAACACATGCACCTCCAGACAGGGAATATAGAAAAGGCTATGAAGCGTGAATTCATTTTTATCTCTAGCTAAGCAAAGCAATCGTTAAGGGCTAATTTTTCCTATTTATTTTCTCATGGAAATCCAGTAAAGTTAAATCAAGTCTACAAGACTCCTGCTTGTAAGTAAAATGGGAAGAATTTTCAGTCAATATAAACATACAATTAGCTCAATTTTAGAAGAAAATAAGGGAGGTGTGAATCCTGTTTAACACCTGATTTATTTCACATGGCTGAGAAATGTAAAGTTGTGGCTGTAAATAAAATAAAGGCTGATAAACCTGATTCTAGCTGCACATCTTGGTTGATCATACTGGTTGTGGTCGTGTTCAGACTATGGAATCTGCACAGATAACATTGCACGGATTTGGGCGATCCCACCCCTGCGGGCTCCTGCTTGACTTGCGCCAGTGTCATAGACTCCATTGTATGCTGGGGCAGATTCCGCCATCCGCTTAAAGAATTGACATGTCAATTCTTTGGATGGACAGCGTAAGCTTCCCGAACATAGAACGGAGTCTATCGCATGGGTGGAGAGTCAAACGGGAGCGCAAAGGGATGAGCGGCGCAATCCGTGGGATGTTATCCACGTGGATTCCGTAGTGTGAATGTGCCCTGAATACCCAGAAATTGGCCTCCACCTGCTTTTCAGGAAACTTAAGCAGACTAGAAGACTCTCTCCTTTTTTTTTGTTTCCATAGCACACAAGATGCTGAGAATGAAGGTAATTCTCTTACCTTCATCCTCAGCGCTGTTTTCACAAAAACATCACTTTAATCCATATATAAAGTAAGCAGTTGGTGCACTGGAGGCTGGACTACCATCCCCATTACACTGATCAGCCCCAGCGGTCCACCCCTCTTCATAAGTATTGGGACAACACCCTGCAGTGACATCACTCTTGTGCTATTTACTGCAGAGTGCCAACATTTATGAGGAGGGGTCGATGGAAGGATTAGTGCCCTAGGGGGAGTAACCCTGTCCCCAAGGCACCAAACCGCCTAATTAATACTGATTAAATACTTTAACAGCTCAAAAAGGTGTGTTATTAAAGCCTTACACAACTTGTGTAAATATATCCTATACAACACGTGTTTTGGAAACTCTTGAAACAATTTTTTAAATTCTTTGATTGCTAATGCGGCAGACCTTATTGGAAACTTTTTGTGGCTTGGAAAAGATGTTTGTAGAGAAGAAGCAAAATCCAATGGCAGCCCATCTGCTAACAGTCCCATACAGAGGTTGTAAAGGGGACTGTACAAATATCACCTCTAAGTAATATCTACCTCTAAGCTATAATCAACAGCTGTTGCTGTCTCCTGATTGGACGCTAGAGCTGTCTATAATAATTGAGTGGCTAGGGAAACTCTTAATACATAAAGCTGTTGGCACCTAATATGAAAAGCCTGCTCTCTGCGCACCTTATGAGAAGAGCCTGCCCTTTTTGCACCTTATGTGAAGAGCCTATCCTTTGTGCACTTAATGTGAAGAGCCAGCCCTGTGTGCACCTTATGTGAAGAGCCTGCCCTATTTGCACCTTATGTTAAGAGTTTTCCCTCTGTGCACCTTATGTGAAGAGTCTACCCTCTTTGAACCCAATGTGAAGAACCTGCCCTCTTTGCACCTAATGTGAAGAGCCTGCCATCTGTGCACGATATGTGAAGAGCCTGCCGTCTGTGCACCTTATGTGAAGAGCCTTCCCTCTGTGCACCTTATGTGAAGATCCTGCCCTTTTTACACCTTATGTTAAGAGCCTGCCAACTTTGTACCTAATGTGAGGAGCCTACCCTCTCTGTACCTAATGTGAGGAGCCTTCCCTTTGTGCACCTTATGTGAAGAGCCTGCCCTTTTTGCACCTTACGTGAAGAGCCTGCCCTCTGTGCACCTTATGTAAAGAGTTTGCCCTCTGTGCATCTTATACGAAGAGCCTGCCCTGTGTGCACTTAATTTGAAGAGCCTGCCCTCTGTACACCTAATGTGAAGAGCCTGCCCTCTTTGCACCTAATGTGAAGAGCCTGCCCTCTGTGCACCTAATGTGAAGAGCCTGCCCTCTGTGCACCTAATGTGAAGAGCCTGCCCTCTGTGCACAGTATGTGAAGAGCCTGCCCTCTGTGCACAGTATGTGAAGAGCCTGCCCTCTGTGCACAGTATGTGAAGAGCCTGCCCTCTGTGCACAGTATGTGAAGAGCCTGCCCTCTGTGCACCTAATGTGAAGAGCCTGCCCTCTGTGCACAGTATGTGAAGAGCCTGCCCTCTGTGCACAGTATGTGAAGAGCCTGCCCTCTGTGCACAGTATGTGAAGAGCCTGCCCTCTGTGCACAGTAAGTGAAGAGCCTGCCCTCTGTGCACAGTATGTGAAGAGCCTGCCCTCTGTGCACAGTATGTGAAGAGCCTGCCCTCTGTGCACAGTATGTGAAGAGCCTGCCCTCTGTGCACAGTATGTGAAGAGCCTGCCCTCTGTGCACAGTAAGTGAAGAGCCTGCCCTCTGTGCACAGTATGTGAAGAGCCTGCCCTCTGTGCACAGTATGTGAAGAGCCTGCCCTCTGTGCACAGTATGTGAAGAGCCTGCCCTCTGTGCACAGTATGTGAAGAGCCTGCCCTCTGTGCACCTTATGTGAAGAGCCTACCTTCTGTGCACCTTATGTGAAGATACTGCCTTTTTTACACCTTATGTGAAAAGCCTGCCCTGTGTGCACTAAATGTGAAGAGCCTACCCTCTTTGAACCTTATGTGAAGAGCTTACCTTTTTTGTACCTTAAGTGAAGAGCCTGCCCTCTGTGCACCTTATGTGAAGAGCCTGCCCTGTGTGTACTTAATGTGAAGAGCCTGCCCTCTTTTTATCTTATGTGAAGAGCCTGCCCTCTTTGTATCTAATGTGAAGAGCCTACCCTTTTTGTACCTTATGTGAAGAGCCTGCCCTCTGTGCACCTTATGTGAATAGCCTGCCCTATTTGCACCTTATGTGAAGAGCCTGCCCTCTGTGCACCTTATGTGAAGAGCCTGCCCTCTGTGCACCTTATGTGAAGAGCCTGCCCTCTGTGCACCTTATGTGAAGAGCCTGCCCTCTGTGCACCTTATGTGAATAGCCTGCCCTATTTGCACCTTATGTGAAGAGCCTGCCCTCTGTACACCCTATGTGAAGAGCCTACCCTCTGTGCACCTTATGTGAAGAGCCTACCCTTGTACTGTATATACATAAATCATAAATAACAAGGTGTTTTAATGCTAAATTTACTAAGTCATGGCAATAACAAATTTGCCATGCATGAATATACTCTTTCAAATCTTATATATGCCAGTCGATATTGATATTTACTAAAGAATGAAAAAGAACCACCGTTTAGGTTCCATTATAATATTTAAAAAGATATGTGAAATTTTTTCATAAACAGAGCAGCCCAGTGTGTACATTGACAATGAGGAAAAACAACTTATGATACATAATACCCTGGTAAACCTATTGAAAACCATTACACTTTCTATAGTCAACTATTATGGCTTGATAATAGTCCACAGCACTAACAATGCCTTTGAGGTGGAATATGTACATTGGATTGACAAAGAACTCCTCTGACCTTGTGAAGCGATGTTTTGATGAACAGAACTTTGTGTGATGCATGCTATCACTTTACAAGCCCTTTCTTTTAATGTTACCACACAAAACCTTCCATGTATCTTCTTTTTATGTATGTATAAAGAATACAGCAAAAGAGTCTCAGCTGAAAAAAAGTCAGACATACTTGCACTAAAAATAAACTTACCAGTGGCTATAAGACTGAAATAACAGATCATCAAACTGTAAGTGTTCGTTTAATTATTTTTATGCTTTGCTTGCCTGTGTGTTCAATTGCTCAGATTTTTCATTTTAATTTGCAAGAACACCATGTGCCTCCAGGTTGGTATTCTGAAGCGAGCTGGATAAGATTTACACTTCATCAGATGGCTAACGTGAAACGTGAATCTAATGCCTACAAATAATTCTAACAGCAAGGTTTTTTCCTCCCCTTTCTAAAGATGATTTCTTAGATGTAGTGGTATAGAGTTATTTATGTTGTATATTGAAATGGCATAAGTAGTATAGCTGTTTATATGAATTTAAAGCGACTCTGTACCCACAATCTGTCCCCCCCAAACTGCTTGTACCTTCAGATAGCTGCTTTTAATCCAAGATCTGTCCTGGGGTCCGTTCGGCAGGTAATGCAGTTATTGTCCTAAAAAACAACTTTTAAACTTGCAGCCCCATGCCCTACGGACGTGGCCTAGATTGTGCATGCATTAGGCTGGCACAACCTCTCTGCCCCTCCTCCCCGCCCTCCTCATCATTAGGAATGCTCCAGGCAGATTGTCTCCTATTCATCAGCTTTGTCAGCCTGGCACATGGGCTGGAATGTTAGGACATCTGTGCAAATGTTCAGACAGGAAAAAATGTTCCAGTGGCATTCCTAATGATGAAGAGAGTGGGGAGGAGGGAAGAAGGGTGGTGCAAAGTTAGGCCACAGATATTCAAAGCCCCAGCCGTTAGGCACGGGGCTGCAAGTTTAAAAGTTGTTTTTTAAGACAATAACTGCATCACCTGTCTAACGGACCGCAGGACAGATCTTGGATTAAAAGCAGCTATTCGAAGGTACAAGTGGTTTGGGAGGGACAGATTGTGGGTACAGAGTCGCTTTAAAGGGGTATTCCAGGAAAAATAATCCACAGGATAGGGAAAAAGTAGAAGATTGCTGTGTCAGGCCTGGCTTCTGTAATATGAATAGAGCCGCCGTTACAGCATATGACCCGCAGCTCTATTCATTCCTATGGAGCCAACGGAAAGAGCCGAGTACGCTGAAAGGGCACTGTATTTGGCTTTTATCCGTCAGCTCCATAGGAATGAATAGAGCTACTTGAGGCTCTATTCATATTATAGAAGTCGGGGCTCGATATGGAGATTGGGGGGGGGTTCAGAGGTCCGACCCCCCACAATCTCCTCCTTTCCCCCTATCCTATGGATCCTGCTGCCACTATATGGAGTATGCTTAGAGTCTGACCGTTAACCCTTTAGATTCTGCAATTAGTAAAACCACAGCTCCCTAAGTTCTTCATCAAGTAGCCATGACTACTGGGGCGAATAGACACAGAGTCATATTAACTATATCAGTGAAGCACTAACACCCTGCAGTATAGATATTTACTACAGTGTATTATATAAATAAAGCCAATACATGTGATTATTATTATTAGCCATTGTTTTTGGCATTCCATAATCCCTGCATTATATTCACCAACTAACAAAATGAGGATAAACAATGATATAAAGCAGACCTAGATACAGCTTTTGTGTAGTGCTTTAAATTATGCAAGCAGAGTACACATAAAGCAACAGTCACCATGTAAATAAGGCTGAAGAAGGATAGTACTCTATCTAGTTTAACCTCTTCTTATAGGAAAAAAATGGATGTATCTGGTCCAGTAGAGATTTCTAGAAGTGTTTTGGGGCTATTTACTGGATTGGATGATGCCTTACAGCATAGCTACCTGTATGTGGCACAAGGAATATTGTTCTTTTTAGAAAAGAGCTACTTTGCATACGGTTTCCCCCAAGCAGCGCTGCCCGTAAGGCTCCCTTCACTAGCTAGATTTCTGCAAGAAAACTGGTGGCCTTAAAACAATGTATATTCCAATGGTAAAAAATACAGTCTTTAAAATTTTTTTTTTTTTTTTTGCACCATGTCTAAACTATAAGCTAATTTAATGGCATACTTGACCTTCTACTCCCATAGCTTTTGATTAGTTTGGCGCAAAGGCTGTTAACTCTCTTGAAAATCCTATCTGTGCTGGTAAAGGTCACTTTCTTTATCAAAACATGCTGAATCATGAGTTTCCTGACCATCCAATTTTTGCTATATGTTTAATATCCATATTCATGAGTGTTTTTTCTGGTACTAGTTTATTTTCTATCGCGAAATACTGAAATAGAAACGTAGCTGAGGTGCATTTGCATTTTAAATCTTTACGCTGTATAATTTATATGTGCAGTAAATGTGCCCTACTAAAGTCACGTCAATCTCACAGTGTCCTCCTTAACTATAATACTATGGATTGGCAACAATCAAGGCCATGAATAGTCAGGAAGAAGGACCATCATGTCTCCTGTTAGGACAGACGATTATGTTAGCACAGCCAAAAATGGAACAAACATATATGAAGCTCCTAATTTTCACTTGTCTGAACACTGCACATGTGCAGTGTTCCGATAAGTAATGAGTAGGAGAAATCCTGCCCAGGGCCATTCCTAATGATGAAGAAGTCAGTGAAGAGGGACAAATGGGGCGTCGGAGGCCTAGGGCACAGACACTCTAGGCCACACCAATTTGAGACAGGGCTGCAAGCTTAAAAGTTGTTTTTTAGGGCAATAACTTCATCACCTGCCGAACGGACTACAGGACAGATGCTGAATTAAAAGCATGATACCGGCCGTTCTGTGACCCAGCTGAATCACAGAATGGACGGTGTCAGAGAAGATCATCCCGGCCGGTACTGCAGTACTTGCTGGATGATCATCATTTCTTCTGAATTCGGATGCGGGCGCACGCTCCATTGTGTGAACTGACAGGTTTACTGCAGCCGCTATTCAATGAATAGGGGCCTCAGAAAACTGACATGTCAGTTTTTTGCAGCGCCGCTAGCGATCCCAGCCGGAGCGTATACTATGAGGGAAGATTTATCAAACATGGTGTAAAGTGAAACTGGCTCAGTCGCCCCTAGCAACCAATCAGATTCCACCTTACATTTTCCAAAGAGTCTGTGAGGAATGAAAGGTGGAATCTGATTGGTTGCTAGGGGCAACTGGGCCTGTTTCACTTTACACCCCCATGTTTGATAAATCTCCCCATATGCGTATACATTCCGTCCGGGATTCCCTCAGCTACAGCACAATGTAGGTAAAGTATTAATGACTGTGTTGCAAATCAACAACAATGGCCGTGATTAATACCTTACTTACGTTGTGTGAACATAGCCCAATGCCGGAAGCGCCAAAACTTTTCAAACACTAATTCTAATTTTTGTATATTATGTTTATACACATCTCTTCAAGGGACAAAAAGACACATTTGAACTCTAGTTCTAATTTATTAGTTCTACAGTAGGTTACACATTCCTTCAAGGAACTAAATATACAAAAATTAGACTGAAAAAAATAAATAAATAAATAAATAAAATTTGTAAGTGAACCAGGCACCCTCCACTCTGCCAAGCACCTGATTAGACGCTTGAGTCTCCAACTAATTTCACTGGGGATCCTAACTAAAATCGAGCACTTAAATCTTAAAAAATGCTTGACTCAAGTAATAAGCACTCAAACATTTTACTGCTTGCTCAACACTATTAAAAAATATACAAAAAACACACATGACAAAACCTGTAATTGTAACCTTAAAGGAGAAGTCCGGCCAAAAGTATTTTTGATATGTTATTACTTAAGGAAAGTTAGACAAATTTCTAAGGTACATTAATTATGGGAAATGCACATTTACTGCTATTTCCCTTAATTTAGTAGATCATGGAGACTTCAATTTCTTAGAAATTCGGTGATGTCTCGAATCAGGTTGTAATTACAATGAAGTGTCAGGCAGGGGGCGCACTACATATAGAAGTCAATGAGAACCATTGACTTCTATATATAGTGCGCCCCCTGCTGGACGCTCTATGGATTCAATGGGTGTGTATGTAAAAATGTAATGTAATATACAGTATGTTTTTGATTGAACACATTTATGGAATATAGCTATCCCGCCGCTCGCCGCCGCGCCTCACACGATGGCTTTATATGCCCTCTCCACCACTCCCCCTCCTCCTCTCAGCTATCCCGCCGCCGACTCGCTGCCCGGCCACACTGACCCATTCACCGCCCGGCCGCCGCTCTCTGCTTACATGCATGCCGGCGACATCGGGAAGCATCAGGAGCGCCATGCTCCCTGCGGGGTGGGGGAGGGCTGACACTCCCGATGCTTCCCGGAGTCCCTGGCATACATGTAAGCAGAGAGAGGCCGCCGGGCGATGAGTGCGTCAGTGTGGCAGGGCAACGAGTTCAGCAGGGGGTGCACTATATATAGAAGTCAATGGTACTCATTGACTTCTATATGTAGTGTGCCCCCTGCTGGACACTCCATTGTAATTACACCCTGAATCGTGACATCACCGAATTTCTGAGAAATTGAAGTCTCCATGATCTACTAAATTAGGGGAAATAGCAGTAAATGTGCATTTCCCATAATTAATGTACATTAGAAATTTGTCTAACTTTCCATAAGAAATAACATATCAAAAAATACTTTTGGCCGGACTTCTCCTTTAATCTGCAGACAGACAATAAAATGCTGTTGGTAATCCAACATTTAAATATATTAGCTTCTAAATAATCCATACTGTATGTATAGTTGGAGTACAACAATTACACATTTTCCTATATTTTTACCCTTAGCCATCTAATCCCAAATTCTATGTTGAATTTACATACCATTGGGCCTTGTTCACCTTTTGGTCCCTAAAATAAAAATAAAATGCACTTGTAAATAAAGAAACACATTTTACATCTATTCATTATCTATTCTTCATTTCGCTTCACTCTTAATGCTTCCCATGGTCTATATTTCTATTATGGTCACATGCAGAAGATTTGGTGCCTTGACTTTAAAGGGTAGTCCAGGGCTGGACCACATGGAAGGAACAATTACATAGTTAATAAGGTTGAAAAAAGCAAGAGTCTATCAAGGTCTTTTGCCCAGTTCCCCATCTCCCATTGAAGCCCCGTGTCGGACTGGCACACCAGAGGACTGAAGGATCCTCCAGTGGGCCCCCAGCTTTATAACATGCAAACTATAACCTATAAATTGGCATATTGTTTCTCACTGGTTATTTATTGGTGAGCCCCTAGGATCATTTCCTCTGGTGGGTCCCAGATACCCCAGTCCGACACCGTTGAAGTAAATAGGAGCAGGGTTTCAGACACTTACTGCGTTTTTTGCCAGAGGAATCAGCACTGTTTGCCATGCCAACATGCCTTAAGTGTGCTATTTTACAGCCATCTGTATGGTATACTACCAATAATTTTGGCCACATTTAGATATTTTGTAAAACACACAAAAAAAAATTAGGGACAAAAATTCAACAACGTGTATCTGAGAAAGGGAAGTAGAATCCTAATACATCGCCTCTGTAACATCTGTGGCTGAATTTGTAATGTTTCGCCAACCTGTCTTTCAATGCACAAGTGCTCTGCATGATTTATGTAGGACTGTGAGAAGGCAACGGCAGCAGTGACAATCAGGATGGGGAAAAAATAGGAATCTTTGAAATTGTTCATTTAAATGTCTGTAGGAGAATGTACTCTGATCTTAACATTAATTTTCTACACAGTAGGAGAAATTACTTATGGGGCACAAAATGGCATATCATAAAATAAAATATAGTAATTAAAAATGTCTGTGGAGGGAATTCTACTACCCATAATGCCGGAGAAAGCTTTTAGCACCTGTCCTGTGAAGGACAAGGGGATGCATTAACCATGACTAGCATGTGGTTTGCTGTATGTCCTAGATATGTTTTAGCTAAAGAGTCTCATTTTCACTTGTTTTAAAGGAAGATTTAAATAAAACAATTACATTGTGTCAAACAAATATAAATTTTTTGGTTGTTTCAGAAGCTGAAAAATATATATTTTTTTACTGTCAGCCTGTCTTTCGCTTCTATGATATTCTTTTTTGGTAATGATATTTATGTTCGAACACAGTATAACTACGGACGTTGCTCAGCAACAGCCATTGTTATACTGGCGGAACACAAGCCGGTGTTTCAATGTTCCTGCAGCCTTCAGAGCTCTGACAGCTGCAGGAACAATAAACTTTCAGCCCGTGCCAAACAGGAGTATCTGTGCCCTAACTTTGCACCACCCCTCCGTCCCTCCTCCCCACCCTCTTCATCATTAGCAATGCTCCAGGCAGATTGTCTCCTATTCATCAGCTGTGTGAATACTGAACATGGGCTGGATTGTTAACCACCTGTGCAGTGTTCAGCATGGAGAAAATGTTCCAGTGGCATTCCTATTGATGAAGAGGGTGGGGAGGAGGGATGGAGGGGTGGTGCAAAGTTAGGGCACAGATACTCCCGTTTGGCACGGACTACAAGTTTAAAAGTTGTTTTTTAGGACAATAACTGCATCTCCTGCTAAACGGACCCAAGGACAGATCTTGGATTAAAAGCAGCTATCCGGAGGTACAAGTGGTTTTGTAGGGGGGGGCAGATTGTGGGTACAGAGACGGACTGTTATTGTCTGAAAAGAAGTCAGACATGTTGGAAATTTTGGACGAAAGATCATTTGTGAGTCTGACTTTTTTAGAACAAATAATTTTTCCCATAAATATTAGGTTGGGTTCACACTATGTCTTTGCACTCTGTGTTTTTTTTTTTTTAATCTGATCTTTTAAAAAAAAACGGATGGAAAAAAGATGCATTTGCATTGTGCAGGGACTGTTTGAACATCTGTAATGGCCAATACAGTGGTTCCCTAACATATGATTAATTGGTTCTGGGGCGACCATTGTATGTAGAGTTCATACTCTGTGGAAGACTGGTTATTAGTTCTAAAGTCCCCAAACATAATGAATGAAAAAAATAAATAGATAAACTATTTCCCTACTTTATTTATAAAGAACAACTAGAAACTGGTTAATCACTTTATAGAAGGATGAAGAAATGGGTGGGCAGGGTCACATGACTGATCCAAAATATGCTCATTATTTTCCATGCGGTAACACATTAAGAGAAAGCAAGACAGTGATACCATGGATGGTGGTTCTTTTAATGCTAATGGGACCCGAAAATGTGGAAAAAAGAATGGCCCGATGCAACCAAAGTAATATTGTATGGTTATGAAAGAAAGATCTATAATGTGTGTAAGTAGTTAATACAGCATGTCATGTTATATAGTTACCTGCGAACATTGTTTTTACGGAATCAGTAATAAGATGTTCATTAAACAAAGTTCATATTTACTTGTTTTTTCATAGAAATAGATAAAAATTGCAAATGAGTTTAGGTTAAACACTACCGGAGGGCCAGGTTGTCCAGATGTGACAGCGGCAGAGGCAGTGCCCTAGAAAAAGGGAAATTGAAATTTACATTGCATTAAAAACAGTTAAAGGGGTTTTCCCTTTACAGGGCAGCAGGAGGTGGTATGAAAATAAGAAACATGTTGATCATTCCTGTCCTGGTCCTTTGAAGTGTTTGGTCTCAAAAGATAAAACAAGGTTATTTGAAGGTTTTATGTAGAAGACATGTTCAGTGTCAACCCCCTTCCTGTTCTAAATGAGCATTTCAGTGTGTTTCCCGCCCTAGAATAGAGGTAGGAAAGGATTGGAACTGAATCCAATTAAGTCCAATAAATTCTTCACTAGGACCCTAAGGCTATGTTCACACTATGTAAAAACAACGGCTGTTTTTTACAACAACCGCCATTGTTGTGCAAACAATGGCTATGTTCACACAACATTTTTTCAGCTCTGTTTAAAATTACGTCCGTTATTTTTAGTCTAAAATAACGGACATCATTAAGCAGCCTGGAATCTCATTAGTGCAATGACTGGTGTTTGCACATTATTCTAGTTTGGGTTACTAATTGCTCTTTGGATGCGGCTTAATTGAAAAGTCCATTGAATTTAATAGTAAAAACAGAGAAAGACTGTGTGTGAATAACTAATAAAAAATGTCTACTGTTTGCAAAAGAGGTCCGAAAATAATTGTGCAAAAGAAGAGCCCGTGGAGCCTCATCAAAGAGTCTCAAAACACAGGACTAGCCAGATATCCATCCAAGAAAGACCCAGACAAGGGGTGGCTCCTGTAAGGAAACCACCAAAACCACCATATTAACCCCTTCAGGACCAGGCTAATTTTCGTTTTTGCGTTTTAATTTTTTCCTCCTTGTGCTTAAAAGGCCATGGCACTTGCATTTTTACACCTACAGACCAGCATGAGCCCTTATTTTTTGCATCACTAATTGTACTTTGCAATGACAGGCTGAACTTTTGCATAAAATATGCTGCGAAACCAGAAAAAAATTATATGCGCAGTGGATGGAGACCTAGCCTTGGTTTATCCCTTGTCATTACATTGACTTATAGGGCCACTTAATATGGTGGTTTCCTTACAGGAGCCACCCCTCGGCTGTGTCCTTCCCGGAGGGATATCTGTCTAGTCCTGTGTTTTGAGATTCTTTTATGAGGCTCCACGGGCTCTTCTTTTGCATATTCATGTTTCCCAGGGGGCAATGCACCTAGGACTTCACTGCATTGAGCGCTTTCACTAGCAGCCGGCAGTGTTGTCGTTTGGCTGGTCTCCCTGAGATCAGCGATCTGTTTCTCTTATCTAAAAAGAATTGTCATGTTCATTATTTTGCTGTCCACGGCAAAAATGTCCGTTATTCAATACATTGTGTGCATTGGACGTCTGTCTTCCCATTGACTTCAATGCATTGCCATTGCGGTCAGTTAAATTGCGGCAAATACGGACGCTATTTTAAATTGCAAAAACCGACGCCTTTTCTCCATTTTTGAAGTTGTGTGAACATGGCCAACGGGTGTTAGCCTATTGTTGCAATTTATGAACTATATATATTATGAAGTATATTAATTTAAAGAGCAAAGTGTCTGTTCTGAATGTGTTATCATGTGCCATGTTGTACGTTGGTGTAGATAGATGGGAATTACTTTTTGGGAAGCTCCTTTTAGAAAGAGTAGGATTGATTTTTAAAGAATGGGAAAGCATTAGAGATGAGCAAACCGGGTTCGGGTTCGAGTCCATCCAAACCCGACCGATCGGTATTTGATTAGCGGGGCTGCTGAACTTGGATAAAGCTCTGAGGTTATCTGGAAAACATGGATACAGCCAATGACTATATCCATGATTTCCACATAGCCTTAGGGCTTTATCCAACTTCAGCAGCCACCGCTAATCAAATGCCGAACTTACGGGTTCGGACGGACTCGAGCATGCTCCAGGTTCACTCATCTCTCGAAAGCATCATGATTTGGCAGATGACTATATTTTTTTGCACTGAAATGTATAATTTTTTAATGTTAATAAATTTTTCATGTTTTTAAAATCATTTTTAGAAAAGTTGATGAGAGAGGCTCAGTAGCTTTACACATAGGTAGGAACACAACCGTGAACTAGCTTTCTTTCATCATACATTACATGTACTATTTCATATACGACATCTGTATGCAGCTTAGATTTTAGGAAGAGAAATTAATTTTCTGCCATCAAAATGGAGCCACTGTTATAAAATACCTTGAACATGTAAAGGCTGCTCATCCCATTTCCTTCAGTGACTGGAGCGCCCTTAAAAGAAAAAAAAAAATGTTCTCAATACATCAGATAACAAGGATTTTTACATTTTCATATTTGCATTGAGATGACTCAGGCAATGCTACAAAAAAATTGTTTAGTTGGAAGACAGTTATAAAAATATTACAGTCCTATTTATTTTAGGGGGACCCACATAGGGCACAAAGGTTCAGGTGAAGCTCAATATTACCTAATCATGAATTGAAATCCACATACAGCGCTGCATAACTACAGTAAGTAAATAGAGCACAAGTATTTTTGTTTCTCAAATTTATAGCAGAATTTAAAATTCTGCTGGTTGATTTTAAAATTCTGCTGGTTGATTTTAAAATTCTGCTGGTTGATTTTAAAATTCTGCTGGTTGATTTGTCAGCATTGTGTTATCAGATGGATATTCACTTGGTTCACTAACATATGGAAGACCAGGGATGGGGAACCTTCGTCCCTCCAGCTGTTGCAAAACTTCAATTGCCATCATGCCCGGACAGCCAAAGCTTTTGCTTTAGCTTTGGCTGTCCGGGCATGATGGGAATTGTAGTTTTGCAACAGCTGGAGGGACGAAGGTTCCCCATCCTGCAGTAGACTATTTCTTCTTCATATGGACTGTTCTCTATTGATTTTTTTATTTCTTCTGTAATCTTTTAGACCACTTGTCATATATATAGTTTTCCCTGTTTTGACACTGTGTGGTTTACTTTTGTTTAAAGTGCATCGCCTCATTTGGATGTCATTGAATAATGGCCATAATTGACTATGAACGTCCAAATAATGAACACGCTCATTATTCACGACTGGCTTCTACAAAATACTGGATTTTTTTTACAAACTGTTTTATTATCACTCAAAATTACGGTCACGTTATCCAGAGAAAATCTTTTCCTTTAAAAACAACTGGTTTAAGAAAGTTATATAGATTTGTAATTTACTTCGATTTAAAAATCTTAAGTCTTCTCCCATACTTATCAGCTGCTATATGTTCTGCAGGAAGTAACATATTCTCTCCAGTCTGACACCGTGCTCTCTGCTGCCACCACTGTATATTTCAGGAACTGTCCAGAGCAGCAGCAAATCCCCAAAGAAAACCTCTCCTGCTCTGGACAGTTCCTGTCATGGACAGAGGTGGCAGCAGAGAGCACTGGGTCACACTAAAAGAATACATCACTTCCTGCTGGACATACAGCAGCTGGTAAGTACTGTAATACTTGGGATTTTTTTTTATAGAAATAAATTTTAAATCTATATAACTTTCTGAAACCAGTTGATTTGAAAGAAAAGGGAGCTTTTATTTTACAGTATGTGAACCTAGCCTAAAAGTACTTTCAGGGGTGCATAATATTTTTGACAATGTCATCCCACCTTTCTTTTTCCTTTTTATGAATGGCACTGGAGAGTAAAGGCACACACAGAATTATAGTATATTCTATCTCTGATTCCACATGGGAAATCATGAAAAGCTTTCGTCCCTAGGCTACTCATATGGAATTTTCTCATCATGCTAATATTCGTCTTGTCACATAATCTTCATTTTATCTCTAATGCAGTCATGTATTATTAATGATGGCGGTAATTAGAATCACCCATAGACCATGATATACAATAAAAGTAGTAACGTTTATAGCATAAAGCTCTTTTATTCAGAGGTTAATGGGGGGGTTCGGCTCGCTGACATGTATAAAATTACTCTTGGGTGGGCTTCCCTAAGAGATCCATATAGAATTGATTTTATTATAGGATCTTATTTGGCAGTGAGATTCTTGGGTTTGATACATGCGGTCTTAAGAAATTCCATGCAAATATGTTTTTTTTTTAATTTTTTTTATTCTTAAATTATTGGATTTTTTTTTTTTAAAGTGAATGCAGAATAAATTTTTCATCTGCATGTACATAGCATTAGGTTTCAACTTAGCATTTCAATTTCAGGCTAAACATATAAACTTCACCATGCTTTGATTAATTGCTTTACTTGCAGACCTTTTTTTTTTTTTTTTGCAGATTTTGCATTTCTGTCTCTTTTGACACCATTCTTTTATGCATGTCACGTAAGTCTCTGGATGGTTAATTTCTCTTTTAGGTACTGGAGAGCTGCCATGGCCAATCCTGAGCAAGCGACAGATTTTGATTTACTCTTCTATAGATACATGAACAAATTGGCTTTGGATAAAAAATGCATCCAACTGTTCAGTGCTTTAAGCATAAAAATGAATATTCTGTAAACCTGACTCCAAAGATGGATTCTCCGCATCTAAGGCTGAAGATGGATTTAGAAAGTAAATTGTTTGTAAGAATATGTCAGTATGCCTTACTCCACATAACATGTATAAGCCTGGCGGCTGGCAGATCTTCCACAATTGAGCCATTTTTCTAACTTTTATCTATAGTCAACAAAGCACCTAGACATTATTAGTCTTCTGACTGCATTCCCTTTTGTTACGGCTTTAATAGAAGAAAGAAAGTCGACATAAATACACCAAAGGCTATTTTTTTTTCTTCTATGTCATCGCTGAATTTCTCACATTTCAGTTTGCATAAAATGAGAATTTGTATATAGTTCATCCACAATATTGCTATATATATAACAAGTGTGAAAAGCTACGCATGCCGCGCACGCCGTTACAAGTGACAGGTGTCAGGATGAATATACGGCCCGTCGTCATTAACAAGGGTAGTGACCACTTTATATTCTAAAGAGCTCAGATCTCATAATCTCACTTTAATTAGTTACTTAGAAACCGACCAAATAAAACAGTTTATGGCTAGTAACAATGCCAATAGCGCTATTCATTTTCTACAGAAAACAAGGTCTATATGATTGATCTCATCTTTAGAGGATGCCTCAAGCAGACAATGCAGTCGAATCAATACACCGGTGATGGCAATACGTAACCCTGAAGGCTACCATATGCTCCTGGTGGTTCATGAACAAAGTTCATATGACATTACAATATGCATTATAAAGGTTAGATCTTCTTCTAGTGCTTATATATTATGCAGCAAAAAGAGATAAGGTATATTATGCAGAAAATAAAGAAGCAAATAAAGTATAACGAATGTAAGACCCAAACAGGGCTAAATAATCTAGGCAATCACTATAGATGTCTTCTGGACCACTGGATAAAATTTTAACCTGCGGATAGCTCCCTAGTGGGACCAGGGATTCTCATGCTGTTAGTTGTGCCAAGTAAGCTTTTTGGAGCACTGGGGGAGTAACTACTGCCCCTCCGGGCACCGATCCCGTAGTGATTCGCCCCTTATGTTTATTAATGGGGGAAGGTGGCTGGGGGTGGATAGGGGCCACATTAGCTACGCCCTCAGTGCTCCTAACAGCTTACCGAGCACAGCTAACAGCATGGGAACAGCGCTAAGGATAAAAGTTAGAGACATACTGTCATCCTCAGCTCTTCGTGTCCACTAAGGAGCTATCAACAAGTTAGATTGGTCTAACCTGCCGATTATTCCCCTTTAAAGCTAATGTACCATCAGGTACATTCAGTTTAATTTTTACCCATGGATAGAACAGTGCTGGCGTGGAGAAGTTGGTGCAACAGTCCTTTTTTTGAACCGCGGCCTGGTTCCCACGTACGGTTCCATTGTATTCACGTGCACTGGCTGGGGCTGAAGCACTGGTGGCAGGTCGAAACCCACTGGGGGCGTGCCAGCCTGTTTACAGTGCTTCACCCTCAGCCAGTGCCTGTGAATAGAACTGCATCGTACATGATAACCGGGCCGCGGTTCAAAAAAATAGGATCGCGGCATTGGCACTGTTCTATCTATGGGGAAAACCCTAAAGCACAGAAACAGGTCAGAGTTTGAAAACTTGAATCTCTGTTGCCAGTGCATCTAAACCACATAAAAAACAACATATGGCCATATGATTTTTGGAATGGCCTTTTTTCCCTTTTATTTAAATACAATCAGGTCCCCTCCTCCGAGCATGCCGTATTTAATTAGTGGTGGCTGCTGGATGTTAATCTCAGAACCATTTCAATTTTAAAAAAATTATAAATTTATAATTTTTTATGTTTTTTTATTTTTTTTTATGAGGTTTACAGTGAAAAACAGAAGAAAATGGTAGATGTAATATTATTTACTTTAGCAGCTTATTCATTTAGCACAAAGTGTTATTTTCCTGTTGCACTTTAAGAGCCCTATCTAGTAAAGCAAAAAAGGAGGCACACCCCATTCTTTGCCCTTGGGCATAATGAAAAATATTGTAAACCAGGATTCCATTAGCTTGGCAAAGTACCACAATTGTATCGGGCGTAATCTACAAGGTAATCTATATCAAAGTTCATGTTAAAATTTGGAGACTGCTTTCTTCTTTTGAACAAAACCTGATAAAAGCCTATGCGCAACTAAGATCCACTGAGATTTTTTCCCATCCTGGCTTCCTACATGCACAGCATAAATTTACTGTGGAACGTGAGTTGTAGACAGGAGAGAGAGAAGCGGAAGGACTTATCATGAAGTGGAGAATAATTAGGCATGAACAAAGTACATATTTAACCAAAGAATTAACAATATGCAAGTTATGGAACACCAGCTGTTACAGTAATTGTCATTTCTGGAGACAGGCATTGTTATCATTATAGATTTTTGTTTTGGTTTTCCTTTTTTTTTTTCCTAAAAGAAAATGTTCTGCTTTGCATTGATACACATCAGCAGCTGGTCATGTAAAATCAATGAATTCATCCATTATGGAAACCAAGGGAGAATTATCAGTGACCCAGATGTTGTGATTTGATGTGTTTTTTTTTTTTTTTTTACAAATAAAATATATTTTGGATGCTTTTTGATACAAATTGATCATGTTTTCGTGACTTATTCACGTCTAATGAAAACGGACAAATATGTTTATAAGGAAGAGGTGAAACGCTTCTAATATCTGTTTTTGTCAGAATGTCAGACAAAATTTTTAAAGTGTTATTTCAGCCAATTTTACTTCTCACTGGGTTCCCTCTGGGTGATTGTTGGGATACGAACACAAAATCCTGGTCTAAACACAAATTGACACATCGTTCATGACATATTTATCAAAAGTAGCTTTATTGTCGCCAATGTGTAATACTAAGGGAACAAGTCAGTACGATGTGCCCAATAACACTTAAAAAGATGTCCTAATAACTAACATGGTGCTACAGTAAGTCTAAAATGGAAAAAATAATAGTTTCAACATGGTGACGGAGCTATGCAAATGATGCTCAAGTAGGCATCGGGGTGGAAACTGTTATACGTTATGCACACGTGATTGACAGGCAAAGAGCTTCTACTGTATGTCCTAGCAGCATGTGACATGGAAGCCTCTTTGCCTCTGTGCCGCATGCTCAGGATAATGAATTCCCCCCATGGCAAATATTAAAAGGGGGTAAATATTCAATGAACCGACTAATTCAATGAAATTATTATTTTTCAATCAGTGTGCTACATGTTTTCTACATGTATCTCAATGAACTATGTATTGTAAATGTAGTGTAGGTTTTTGGCTATTTCTAGAAGAAAAAGAAGAAGAAGGAGAAGAAGAAGAAGAAGAAGAAGAAGAAGGAGAAGAAGAAGAAGAAGAAGAAGAAGAAGAAGGAAAAGGAGAAGGAAGAGGAGGAGGAGGAGGAAGAGGAGGAAGAGGAGGAGGAGGAGGAGGAGAAGGAGGAAAAGAAGAAGAAGACGAAGAAAAAGAAGAAGAAAAAGAAGAAGAAGAAGAAGAAGAAGAAGAAGAAGAAGGAGAAGAAGAAGAAGAAGAAGAAGAAGAAGGAAAAGGAGAAGGAAGAGGAGGAGGAGGAGGAGGAAGAGGAGGAAGAGGAGGAGGAGGAGGAGGAGGAGAAGGAGGAAAAGAAGAAGAAGACGAAGAAAAAGAAGAAGAAAAAGAAGAAGAAGAAGAAGAAGAAGAAGAAGAAGAAGAAGAAGAAGATACTTGCTTCTATTTTCTATTACATTTGACCTTGACCTTTATTTAATTTTTTGGTGTTTTATTTTTGGTGGTCCAGTACATTTAGCGCAAGATAGTAGAATAAAGACTCAAGATATATGTACTGTAAGGAATGTATGCTGCATCAATAACACTATAAAATGGATGCCTCAGACATAACTGCTACATCAATCTGCACCATAGTGGCCAAAATGTGAAAAGAAAAGATTACTTAGAAATGAAAAATACTGATGTCAGATTCATAAAAAAAGATTGATACCAGAGTGTCTCATTAAGAGCAGCAAGATGGCTATAAGAGGTGCTGTGACAGTCTATTGGTTCTCAATAAAGGCAACTCTGGCTTGGGATTCTAATGCAGCACATCAGTGCCTTAAAGATTTTTATTCTTCTAATCTCAGAATTAATTTGCTATTAATGTTTTATTTTATTAAGCTTGTGAGAAAAGCCATTGAGTTGTTTTCAGCTCTAAAATTCCATAAACATCTCCTGCTTTACATAAAAAATTGCATTTGAGTCATAAGAGCTCAAAGAGCCAAAAAGATCATGCACCGGACATATAGTACTAAGCTGTACATGCATAGCAATAAAAAGATGAAAGACTAAAATATAGTGGCCAAACCAAGATGAGGTAAAGCGCTTGAAATATTTCTGTAGAATTTTTAAATTGCCATTTTGTCTGCTGCCCGTCACTTACCTCCTGCCATTTAAAGTCTTGGATGTATCCTCCTTATTTGTTTAAATTAAGAATTTTTTTGGGTGGCAATTTGGCAGGATTATGTTTCGAGATGAGCGAAGCGAATCTGGCAAAGCAGATACTCTGCAAATGCAAATCGCGCTGCCAATTCGCTTTGTTTTGTAAAGTGAATTCACGCGGATTTATTAAGAAATTTGGTAGGAAAAAATACAGCGCCTTTCCAATCAGCTGCAGGCCCCTCTAAGATGTCAGCACCTCCCCCTCTTTATAAGGTGGTTTGTTAACAGAGGTGGCCAGTTGGCTGTGTGCGGAGGAGAGAGCAGGATGGCAGCAGGCAGTTACAGCAGAGCAGGGAGAGACTAACAGAGCGACATAGGGACAGAGAGGAGAGGATAGGAAAGGAAAGGAAGGCTGATTATGGGTGATTTTTTTTGTTGTAGCTGCCAACCAAGTGTCCAGTTTACTAAGTAACTGGGTGTCTATAGGAATTCACTGGGACCAGTAAAGACACAGTCCAGCCGCTTTGTTCATTTCTAATTATGTTATTTCTTTATTCTAAGGCCTTTTTAACACTAGAACAGGGGCATTACATCCATATTACAAATCCAAAATTATAATGGAATTCCATCAGTTTGTTATCAGTATTGCATTCAAAATTTTGTACCATATACTGTATACTGATGGACTGCCTTCTAATCAGGAAATTGAATTAAAATATTATTCTATAAAAAAAACAAAAAAAACAACAACCCACAGCACTCCCACATGACAGCACATCCCAGTAGGTGCTGCTCTGTGTGTATAATCAACTGTTCAGCAGCAAAGAGAGATAGAAAACTATATAATAGGTTTATAGACTGTAAGGCTATATTCACATAACTTTTTTTAGGCCAAAATACGTCCGTATTTTGACAATTACGGCCGTAAATAATTGTCAAAAAATTATTATTATTTATGGTCATAATTATCAAAATACAGTCACATTTTTGTCTTAGAAACATGGCGTGCACATACCCCTCGTTTTGTGGTAAAAATACAGCTGTATTTTTGCTTCAAAATGATGGTGGTCCATAAAGATGGATAAAAGACGGCCAAAGAAAGTCATTGCGTGGCCATAGACTAAGGCAATGTTCAAACAATGTTTGTTTTGCGACCATCTTTTTGGAACGTCGTCATTTTGATGGCAAAACATGGCCGTATTTCCAAATTGAAGGTTGCAAAAATGATCATCTTTTGTGACCGTCATTATCAAAAGAAAAATGATGTTATGAACGCTGTATGAACATGGGCCGTTGTTTGACACGGCCGCTGTTTGCAGTGTCAAACAACGGCCAATGTCACAGATTTTCACCAAGCTGATACTGAAGTACCGGTCAGGTGAACATCACTTCATTTTAATTGGAATATGGGCACATTTAGGTGTGCCTGCACGCCAATCAGCCATGGAGCACAATGTAAAGTACGTCTGGGAGCTGTACTTTGCATTGTGTGCACAGGCTATCTTGTACAGCCCCTGTTCACTGAATAGTGGCCGCACAAAATAGAAACGCTAGTTTTTCTCTGTGGCAGCAGAGAACAACGGCCACAGTGTATAGAGTCAATACACACCAATTCAAATTGCCGCTGTCAATAAACAATGGCTGTTGTTTATTGTACAAATACATAGTGTGAACGTGGCCTAAAGGTGTAAACGTGGCCTAAAATAAACTGAGAAACAGGACAAGATTTGTGAGATGAAATTGAAAAGAAAAATGCAATTCTGCAACTATGAAGGGGGGGATGGGAAACATTTAAATTGACATGTTATCTGTATTCTTCAGGTTGGTACATCTTTCTTAAAAATGAATAAAGAAATCCAATTTTCTGATCCTATTTGTACCACATTCTGTAATATTTATTGGTACTATTTTAGCACAGATTGGACCTTTTGACCATTTTTTGTTCAAATTTATTTGTGGGATATGATTGAACCAAGCAAATAGAGTTTTTTTTTTTTTTTTTACATTTGCACCATTTTTTGGGCATCTAACAGGGTTACAGAGGAAGGGGAAACCCCTCTGTTCTCCATCGTCTCTCAGCCTTCAGTCTTGTTGCAGTTATGTCACAGAACACATATACTGTAATCTCCACAATAATATCCATAGAATAAACACACTGTGATATCACAGCAGTAAGTGACCAAACTGAAGTAACAGCACAGGAATAATAGTTACAGGGATGTTATGGTATATCGATTGATAGAACTAACATAGGATGAAAAGGCTTCACTGTTTCACCATGACAAAATGCAGGATTTGCTGGAGGAATTGCATTATCATCTCACCATAGTACGTATCATACAGGTGATAGGCTGCAGCATTTAATTCTAGATAGTTCCAATACTTACGGGTGGTCCGGGGGGTCCAGGTCTGCCAGGAGGACCTTCATCACCCTGTAATAAAAGATCAAAGAGCATTTAGTTTACTTGTGGATATAGTTATACAGTGGTCCCCCGACATACAATGCCCCCGACATCAACTAACAATGGCTTCTCAGAGGTCATTATTAGTGGACTACAGAATCAATTTGTAATGCTGTTTGCTAGTGATGAGTGAACATCCGATGTTTGGTTCAGATCCCAAACACAAAAATAAAAATAAAAAATTATCGTGATTGGTTCGTGTTCGTGTCTCCAAACATTCACGAACAAATAACGGACATACAGTAGAAGTGCACGTTTTGCTCTTCGCAGTTGTGTGCGCATTTGCGTACAGATTGCATACGTTTCGGTCTGGAGTTGCGTATGCACATGGTGTATGGTCACAAGTTTAAATATGCCAAAAAAAAATTTGTATCCTAGCAAATTTCATATTCCATAAATTCTTTTAAATAGACATTGTAGTCACTGAAACCATAATTTTTTTCCCATTTTGATATTATCCTGTACGTAGTGGTCACTGGTACACACTGCTGAGCACCACCACTCTAGCCATTTGAGTGCTGCATTCACTCTGATTACACACATAGGCTATGTTCACACGACGTCTTTTGAGCTCCATTTAGTCTAAAATAATGGACGTCATTTAGCTGTCTGGCCTCCCCTTGTGCAATAACGGCTGTTGGTACATTATTCTAGTTTAGGATTACTAATTAGCCCTTGGATGCGTCTTAATTAAAAAATCCATTGAATTTAATAGTAAAAACGGAGAAAGAACGGTGATAAAAGACAAACTGTGTGTGAACAACTAATAAAAAACGTCCGCTGTTTGCAAAAGACGTCCGAAAATAATGATCATGTTCATTATTTTTTGTCTGTAGTAAAAATGTCCATTATTTAATGCATCGTGTGCATTGGACGTCCGTCTTCCCATGGACTTCAATGCATTGCCATTGCAGTCAGTTAAATCGTGGCAAAAACGGGCGTTATTTTAAATATTAAAATCGGCTGCCTTTTCTCTATTTTTGAAGTTGTGTGAACATGGCCAAATGCAGACAATTGGTTCCACACCCTAAAAATAATGATTTTTTTTTGTATTCCAAATAACATGTAGAACAGATGAAACAAAGATTTAGTAACAGGTGAATCTGTGATATTATAAATTACTGTACAGTATAGCAATCAGCATGTGGAGTATAATGTATAGTAAGGACATAAACCTGATAAACAGCATCAATTTGTAGATACAGGATGGAACTGCAGATCCCCATAATGGAGAGGATGGAAAACACAAGGTCTGACAGAGACTGCAGGGAGCATGAAGGAATGAGCAGGGGAGATGTGGTCACATACATGCAGCGCTCTCTGTCCAAGGAGAGAGGGGTTACAGCTTATAAAGAGATTACCTCCACAGTCCTGTCCCCTGATGTAAGCCCCAGCCTGAAGTGGATCTGCTAAGATTTGGAAGGTGAGGGAGACTTTCTGGGTCAGAGTACAGGGCTGTAGACCCCGCTATGCAGACCATGCCCCTCCTCCGCTCCCCTCCCACCCAGTACAGGGAACTCTTAAACCAAAGCAATGCTCTTAAACCAAGTCACAATTTTGAAAAACACTGAGCTCTTAAACCAAAATGCCCTTAAACCAAGTTACTCTTAAACCAAGGTACCAATATATATATATATATATATATATATATATATATATAAATACTGTGTCTATATATATATATATATATATATATATATATATATATATATATAATGAAAATTGATAAATAAGCTTATGAATATTAACAGACATTCCTATGCAAGCAATATCATTTAGCAATACATCGGTTCTCTAATAATTATAAAGCTTTTATAAAGTCATTATTTCGAAATCCCACTGGTTACTGTTTTGCAACATAATCTTGCATTTCTTAAATTAAGCTATGACTTCTGATCCGTACCTTTTCTCCTTTGACCCCTGGAGGTCCTGGATGTCCAGTTCTTCCAAAATGCCCCTGGAAAAAGTAAAAAAAAAAAGAAATGTTTGACTTGTAAACAACAATAAAAAGCTTTCAGCAACACATATTCATTGAAAACTGTACTTTCGAGGTCAGCCTAACCCAATTAAGTCTCCCAAGAAGCATCTTCTCTTCTGACTGATAAAACAGCTGCATCCTACTGATAAGCAGACAAACTGAGAGGATACAATGGTGCTAGTGGTTGCTTTTTCACCTTGGCAGATCAAATGTACAGACCCTACCTAGTGTATGTGGATAGAAAGACACATTCATTTTGCTGCTTCAATTGGAATCTGCATACGATTATCAATTTATTTTGCATAAATATATTTTGCCGGATTTTGCATATGTAGAGCGACTGGAAGGTCTGAATCATTGCTGATTATATGGAAATAAACTTTCAACGTGCACGCTGAATATACTACAGGGACAGCAAGCTTAGGGGCAACAGTTTGCACTTTGAACAGATAAAAAAACTAAAAAGTTTTAATCAATGTAATTTGCATAGGGATATACTACTTGAATTAAATGCTATAGTGAAAATTGTTGATTTGTTTTTATATATATCAAGAGGCGTTGATACAATATTTATAGTAGGATCTTAAGATACCATTTATACATTGAAATAGATGTAATAATTGGCATTATACATATGTACAAGTAGGATTATAAGCAGGTTTTTAGTTAAAGGGATACTTACATCTTATAATGTTAAAGGGATTGTCCAGCGAAAATCTTTTTCTTTCAAATCAACCGGTGTCAGAGAGTTAGATAGATTTGTAATTTACTTCTATTAAAAAATCTCCAGTCTTTCAGTACTTATCAGCTGCTGTATGTTCCTGCAGGAAATGTTGTTTTATTTTCAGTCTGACACAGTGCTCTCTGCTGACATCTCTGGCCGAGATAGGAACTGTCAAGGTTAGGAGAGGTTTTTTATGGAGATTCATAGAAAACCGAGACAGAGTTCCTGTCTCGGCCAGAGGTGGCAGCAGAGAGCACTGTGTCAGACTGAAAATAAAAGACCACTTCCTGCAGGACATACAGCAGCTAATAAGTACTAATAGAAGTAAATTACAAATCTATATAACTTTCTGATATCAGTTGATTTGAAAGAAAAAGATTTTAACTTTAACTTGACAACCCCTTTAAAGCAAATGTACCATCAGGTACATCACTTTGTTTTTTGCTTTTTTTTGCCTCAACGGATTGGAGCCAGTGTAGGAATGCTGGTGGTGCTGTCCTTTTCTTGATCCATCGCCTGGTTCTCGTGCACTGGGGGCATTGATTCTAATAAAGCAACGTCACAGAGGGGAGATTGACACACTTGGCGCCATCAGGCCTGCCCTTAGTGCTCCAGGGCAGGCCAGTGCTTGGGCATAGACCAGCACCATGTGTGGGAGCCAGGCGGTGGTTTGGAAAAAAAAAGGACCGCGTTACTTGCATCCTCGAGCCAGCGCCGATCCGTTACAGTAAAAAGCCCAAAGCGATGTACCTGAAGGAACAAGGCATACCAGTAGACAGGAAGGAACATGGCTGTGAAAGGGCATACTGTAAAGGAGCTGCAATGCTTAACTAGCTGAGGACCCCCACACATTTGTCAGCAGTGGCAAATCAAAGCAATATGTTTGCTTTCTTGAAAATACTCCTATAAAGTTAGACCAGGTTCACATACCTCCTGATCTAGCGCTGTGCTGGATAACAACACCAAATGCAGCAAACTTAATGGGGTACTCTGAATGGGGGTTATTTTCAGCGTACGGCTGAGGAAGGGGTGGAAATAGAGGCCGCTGGTCACTTACCTCCCCGATTCCAGCACTGGGTCCTGGATCACGCCACCCCATTCTCCCGCCCGACATCAGCGGAGCGGAGCTGATGTCCGTATGTCTGCCCTCCCTCCTCTGTCCCCTGCCGCTGTTACAATCTTTTTGACAGCGGCAGGGGAGAGAGCGGAGGGGGCAGACCTCACGGGCAAGCTCCTTGCGTGCCCAGCCTTCACTCCCTCCCCCTGCCGGCCTCTGTAGTTAGCAAACTAACTACAGGTTTCCATGGCTTCCATCGAGGCTCTGCGATCACTTGGCAGAGCCCCGATGGACACCGAAAGAGAATTCTCCCTCTGTAGAGGAAGAATTCTCTGTCAGGAGCCCTATAGATGCTGTGGTCGTGCTGACTATAGGGTTAACTCTCAGCACCGGAGCGCGGTGATAGCCGGGACCCGCCGCAGATAACACAGGCGCAGCTCCTGCGTCTATGTCATCCTGGATTGTTGATTAAACTCACTGCAGCATCAGGCATAGGCTGTAGCGTTGTTAATTAACGGTATGGCGGCGGTAGGGGGTTAATTGAATTGGTTTGTATGCAATTTGCGAATATTTGCAAATTCTGGCAAATATTTGCGAACTTCGTAAAACGAATTTCCAAGTAATTCGCTCATCTCTAATTCTGTTCTAATAACATACGGGTGAAAAATAACCAGAAGTCCTGACTTTCAGCACTAAATGATGGAGAGAAGATCCAGTGCACAGAGTACATTTTAATGGTAAGTAAGAACATCAAGGACACTTCATGGAAGCTCTATCCCTCTAATGTGTTTTCCATTGTTAATCAGTTTAGTTAGGATGGAGTATGCTGCCGCACAATACAAAGCTGACTGCAATGTGATTCCATTAGTGAGGTAAATAGGGAAGCAAACTTGAAGGCATTATTTGTACTGGAGGAAGACATTTGAAATACAGAACTCTGTAACCTTTCATTTAATCCTGGTTTTCAGGAGACAAGAAAGTCCCTAGACTCTAGCTCTAAACTAAAAGCAGTTTTTCTTTTCAGTGATTGGAACAGTGCAATTTAAAGTGTATCTAGGCATTATGTGAGCATTATGTGTATTTAAGGTGTATTTTTTGTAAGAAAAAAAAGGGTCATATCCCATTTCCTTATTTCTTCTACTTTTAAAACTAGAACATCCGCAATTTTATGTATTTTGATTTTTATCGTTGTGCATTGGTAATCTATGTGCTTATGCTGTTTTTCTTTTTCCGTGTTCTGTAAGGCTATGTTCACACAACGTCAAAAATATTGAAAAGGCGTCCGATTTTCATATTTAAAAAAACTGCCGTTTTTGCCGCGATTTAACTGACTGCAATGGCAGTGCATTGAAGTTAATGGGAAGATGGACGTCCAATGCACACAATGCATTGAATAACAGACGTTTTTGCCGCGGACGTCAAAATAATGAACATGATCATTATTTTCGGACAACTTATTTTCAGATTTTTTTTATTAGTTGTAAACACTGTTCTTTCTCCGTCTTTACTATTAAATTCAATGGACTTTTCAATTAAGACACACTGAAAGTTCAATTAGTAATCCCAAACTAAAATAATGTACAAACACAAGTCATTGCACTAAGGGGAGGCTAGGCTGCTAAATAACGTCCGTTATTTTAGACTCAAAATAACGGACGTCATTTTAAACGGAGCTGAAAAAACGTTGTGTGAACATAGCCTAATATTGTAATACGAATATATTGGGAGGTAGTCCTTTCTCTCCTTCCTCTCCTTTTCCTTTTCTGGCAGTAATATGAGTATTACCAATGTATATTATATTATTGCAATCTGCAAAAACTAGAATAAAAGGTTGGAAATAAAAAAAAAACAAAAAACATATATGCCATAGAATCTGTTTCCCAAATTAAAAAAAAAAGCAATGTATGTATGTATTTGATAACGTAAAATAAAAAAAGGTAAGGACGTAAAAAGAAAACCATGTGAGACTAATGCATTGTGCAGAACTATATGATAGCATACGCTCATATAGAAACAGTCCGGCAGTAGGATACAACCTCACTCTTAGGCTATGTCACACAGTAAAGTGAAAGCAAAATATAGCAGTAAAATGCTATGTTCACACTTCGTATAATACCCTCCATTGCATAGCAACAGAAGATTTTATACTACCGGACACTGGGTGGCGTTCAGCACTTTCCTGCAGCTGATACTTTTTTTTTTTTTTAACTGAATTGCAGGCATCTTTGGGTGTGTCCACAAATCAATTAACCATTGACTAAAAAGTAAAGTACGACCGCAGGCCGTTAAAATAATGAACATGCCTATTATTTCATTAGGCAAAGCAATAGCTGATCACACAATGTAAAGTACGGCCTGCGGCCGTACTTTACATTGTGTGATCAGCTATTGCTTTGCCTAATGAAATAATAGGCATGTTCATTATTTTAACGCCTGTTCTAAAGAACTCAATGTACAGAAAATGAATTCAATGCAATGCCACCTCTGCTTAAAAAAATGTATGCTGACTTCATTGCAATCAGTGTCTGTTCTTTAACCTCTTAGCGACCCATGATATATCTGATACGTCATGGTGCCCGCCGGGACCATGCTCTGAACGGCGCTGATCCCGGCTGACATATGCAGCCGGGCAGCGCCTCTATTAGCCGGCACGGGTCCGCGACGGCTAATTAAGCCTCTAAGTGCAGCTGTCAAATCCACATGTCCCTGGTGTCAAGTGGAAGGGATCTCCCCCCCCGCGATGCGATCGCGTGGGGGAGATCCGTTCTTCTGCCCGTGCCGGGCCTCAGCGTCGGAATAACACTGATCTCGGCTCGGCAATAGATTGTTATGGCCTGCAGCAGGCCATACCAATCTATGACCGATCTAATCGATCTTTGCTGTGTATATACACAGCATTGATCTCTATAAGAGATCAGTGCTGTGTTTATACAAGTCCCCCAGGGGGACTTCTAGTTAATGTAAAAATAAAAGTAAAAATGTTTTTTTAATAATAAAAAATCCCCTCCCCTATTAAAAGTCCAAATCACCCCCCATTTTCCCATTTTATAAATATAAATAAATAAATAAACAAATAAATAAACATATTTAGTATCGCCGCACGTGTAATCGCCCGAACTATTAATTAATCACATTCCTGATCTCGCACGGTAAACGGCGTAAGCGCAAAAAAATTCCAAAGTGCAAAATTGCGCATTTTTGGTCACATCAAATCCAAAAAAAATGTAATAAAAAATGATCAAAAAGTCGCATATGCGCAATCAAGGTACCGATAGAAATTACATGTCATGACGCAAAAAATGACACCTGAAACAGCCCCATAGACCAAAGGATAAAAGCGTTATAAGCCTGGGAATAGAGCGATTTTAAGGAACATATATACAAACATACAATTGGTTTCGCAAAAAATAAGGGCTCATGTGGGTTTCTAGGTGAAAAAATATAAGTGCTATGGCCTTTTAAACATAAAGGGGAAAAAGCAAAAGTGCAAAAACGAAAATTGGCTTTGACCTTAAGGGGTTAAACAAGAAAAAAACGTAGTGGGGAGATAGCCAAACAAGTAACAAATACAGCCATTTTTCTTATCTAATATTGTGATACATTAATGTCTATGGAAAAATATTTATCTGCGCACACATGGTACAAATTTTTGTTTACAACATTTACACAGACAGCAGTTTTTCCATAGATTTTATGTAGCCCATTACTAGAAAAACTGCAGTATTTTTATGGCTGTATTTTGATTTTATATTGCTGTCTGTGAACACAGCCTAAACTTGCATGTCCACTCTCTGGTAAAACAATACTGCCCTTCACATTGTAGTATTTCAGATATTGAGATGGGTGAGAATGATCCTCTACAATTTTAGTAGGGCATAGAGCTTTTGTTAATAACAGTCTTAAGTAGCCTAAACACTGTATCATATGGGTTTATCACATTGTTGCTGTGCTAGGCTATGGTCACATGACATTTTTTACCTTACCATTTATTATTTTTTAAAATGACGCCGTCATTTTACGTTGTGGACACCTGTCATTACAATGACGACTATTGGTACATTATTCTGGTTTAGGTTGGCTGATTGTCCTTTGGATGTGTCTATAATTAAATAGTCCATTTAATTTAATAGTAAAGATGGTGAAAGGATGGTGAAAAAAGAAAAACCGTAAAGTAAAAAATAACGTCCTCAGTTTGCAAAAGACGTCTGCAAACAATTATCATGATCATTATTTTGACGTCTGCGCAAACAACGTCCATCATTCAATACACTGTGTGCATTGGGTGACCGTCATTTCATTGACTTCAATGTATTCTACTGAAGTCGACTAAAATGCTGTAAAAATGGACGTCATTTTGAAAAGAAAAAGCGGATGCCGTTTCTCTCTTTATTTTCTTTTTTTTACTTAGTGTAAGCATAGCCCTAAGCTGTAAGACAATAAGTCAGATGCTCTCAATGGTTAAAAGTTGGTAAGTATAACAAGTATAGCTGAAGTCTGGATTTAGCCTGATGGGACACAATCCAATAAGTCACAACAAATCATCATAACTGAGTAGACATATGTACCACACTCAGCATAAACAGTACACGCCTTGGCGTGGCGCCAAGAAGAATTCCAAAGTCCGGTAATAGATGAAATACAAACAACATATCATCCATAACGGCCCCTTTTTCGGTATGTGCATAACATGCTTGGAATTCTTTTTGAAGCCATGCCAACAAGGGGTTTGCTATTTAAACTGAGTGAGACACATATATATTTATGGTAATTTATAATTCTACTGGTTCACAGTTTAACCCCTTACAGATAGACTTAATTTTTGTTGTTGCACTTTAGTTATTTTTTTTCCTTTTCCGTAGCGCTTGCATTTTTTCACCTACAGACCCACATGAGCCCGTATGTTTTGCAACACCAATTGTATCTTTATGCCCTTTACCCTGTGGTAAAATGGACGTTATCTATGTTCCTCAAGTTAGTACAATTGCAATAACAATTATCATTTGTATAACTTTAATTTCATTTGACTGCTTTTAACACCTTTGCGTCAGCAATATATATATATATAAATACGTTCCTGGGTCTAAGAGGCTTTAGATGTGTGCGGGACCCCGGAGCTGAATAAAATGAGAGGCAGCTGTGATCCCACAGCTGCCTGTCATTAACCCCTTAAACACCATGATGCATAGCATTCGCAGCGTTTAAGGAAGTCAGTGACAGGTTAAGCACATGTCACTGACTAATCGGCACCCCCGCAGCCGTGCTGGGGTAAGTCACTTACCTCCATCCTGTCGGATGGGCGATCTGTGCATAGAGTCATCTCTCAGGCAGACTCTATGTACAGATCGCCGATAGTACTGATCTATGCTATGCTATGGCATAGCATAGATCAGTGTATGCAATCTAATGGTTGCATGTTTAACAGAAAAATAAAAGTGTAAAAAAAAGTGTAGTTAAAAAAGTTTTTAAAAGTAATAAAAACCCTTACAACCCCCCAATAAAAGTTTAAAATACCTCTGTGCCCATAATAAAATTAAAAATATGTAAATAAATACAATATAAACAAATAAACATATATATTGTAGTGTGCAGAATTGTCCAATCTATTAAAATATAACAATATTGTTCCGGCACAGTGAATGGCGTAAATGGGGAAAGAGAAAAAAACACACTAGAATTGCCAATTTTTAAATTATATATATATATATATATATATATATATATTTTTTTTTTTTCATAAAAAGCGATAAAATTTTTTGGTTACACCAATATGATACTAACAAAAACTAAAGATCATGGCGCAATACATGACACCCCAACCAGCCCTGGAGGTGGAAAAAAAGGGCTATGGCCCTAAGGGGGGGAGAAACATTGCATTCATTTGACCCAGACATCCGGGCACCATTGACCTCGGTCACGAAAGGGTTAAAAAAATAAAACCTTTTTTATAAAAAAAAAAAACACTGCAAAATGTGTTTAAAATGGCTCTATCACCATCCTTATAATGGCACGTCTGATAGCAACTGGAGGTGACACTGAGCTCGCTGTATACAAAGTTAACGGCATCAGAATGATGGGTTAATGGTATTCTGGCAGGATTCCAAAAATATAGGTAATGGCAGGGGTACAATAAGCTTTCTTGGTGCTCATGGTAGGGCTCCTAAAATGCACCCCAATAGATGTTCAGTGATTGACACATCATCATTTATTTCCAACCTCCCCCACAAACCAATATCATTCTTATTTATGGTACAGTCTTTTTATGCCCCTTTTCCCTTGTAAACTTGCCATTTGTGCAGTTCTTTTTATCAGGATCTGCAACTCCTTTACCAGTGTACTAAAGAGAACTGCTCTCTGTCATTTACAGCACTATTAGCAGCTCTGAACACAGGGGAACATTTATCAAGAAGGGTGTTTTTATGTCAGTCTTAAACTGAACTACGTTACTGTAAAATGCATGCATTTCAGGCAACTTGGACTATTATTAAGCCAAAAAGTGAAATCTATACTTCCAATGAGTGGTGCAAATGCTTCATTATTATTTTTTTTTTTCCAATCCATAAAGTGCTCTGCCTAATGGTGCCCAATATAGCCATTTGTCCTGGCCATTGAAAAAGTACATCTTATAGGTCAGTAATAAGTCTATATCATGGACGGCTTACCAAACTGTAGAACAAGGTGTACCAGTATAAAGGTACAAAGTTATTTAAATTCTTATAGCCCCTCCTGATCTGCATTGCTTCACTATTAAAGGGATCTATCAGCAGGTTAGACAAATCTAACCTGTTGACATGTCCCTACTGCACAGGAGACGCCTAGGATGAAGGTATGTCTCTTCCTTTCCTCCTCAGCGCTGTTTATGGGCAGTTATTGGTTTGCTGCACAGTCCAATAACACTGCCGCCCCCAAAGCGCCGATTTGCCCCTGGCTGGCCCACCCTAGCCCCGGTGCTCCTAATGAACATACCGGACCGTGGAGTAAACTAACTGCACCGGAACGGCACCGTGGAGGAAAGTAAGGGTGTTATTACATGCACCAATGAAGGCCCGATAATAACTAAACGAGCGCCGATCTGCTAGATCGGTGCTCATGTACTGGGCATATTACACAGCCCGATTATCGTTTAACAAGAAATGCAGGGACATCGTTACCGATGTCCTTGCAGCCCTTGTTTAACTTTATACATTATCTGTCCAGGCTGCAGGGATCCTCTTGTGATCTTGTTCTTACCGGGTCCCGTGCGCTCCAGCTTCAGAGTGGCCTGTCTCAGCTGACAGGCCGCTTAGCCAATCACTAGCTGCAGTGGTCCCGACCAGTGATTGGCTGAGCGGCCTGACAGCTCAGACAAGCCGCTCTGAAGTTGGAGCGCTGCAGCCTGGACAGGTAATGTAAATCGTCAGCCGCCGGCCGCACATCACTATTACACATAGTGATGCGCGGTCGGTGCCCGACAATTATAGGTTCAAACCTATATCAACGATCAGCCGATGATCGTTGTCATTGGCTGATCATTGTATTTATTACACCGAGCGATAATCTGCCGAATCTGGCCGATTCGGCCGATTCTCATTCCTTGTAATAGTACCCTAAGAGACATATATCAGCAGGTTTGATTCGTCTAACCTGCTGAAAGTTCCCTTTTAAATGTTATGATGTTGTATTAAAAAAAAAAAAATATATATATATATATATAAATAAATAAAACATCAACAAACTGGTGTTACAAACCATGAGTTTTGCAAAAACAATCAAAAGTAAACATTTAATTAAGTCTACTTATCCCTTACAAATTAAACTAGCAGCACATCTACAGGAGACCATAATGCAAGTGACCCCAATTGGATCAGAACAGGTCTCAGGCATGTTCATAGCCATGGAGATCCCAACTTCAGCCCATGGCACAGACTTCATCACTGATCTGGCAGCGGCCCTTATGACAGGTACACTTTCAAGCGAAAGGTACAAGTTTTTTTTGCATGAATGGATCGGTGCCAGCCTGGGGATGCCAGTGGCAAGGTCCTTTTGTTCAACTGGTGCTTGAGTCCCAAGCACGGTGCGGTCTATTCCCAGGCACTGGCCCGGCATGATGCACTATTATAATCAATAGCCTGCCCCCAGTGCTTCATGCCGGGCCGTTGCCCGGGAATAGAAAAAAGGGACCATGTAAAAAACTTAAAGCGATGTACCTAGGGGTATATTCACTTTAAGAACCAACATACTAATACTTTTCTTCTTAGCACAGCATTGTATGTTCTCAATATTTTCCCCTTAACACTATGAGACATGTTTATCATAAACCCCTAAGTTATATCACCTAAAATAAAAAAAATAAAAAAAAACTGCCCAAAAATGCATAAAAAGCCATTCTCAGTTTTCACGGTGCTCCCGAAATGAGAATGGCTGTTCTACTGCCAAAATCTGAGTAACTCCACCATGCAACCGTTAACTGAAATTGCAATTGCCAGCAAAATAAATTACCTTCCCATCCTTAATTTTAGCAGACATTTAGCAATTTCAGTGTTTCTTAGAATAAATGTAACCTTCCTATTGGCACCTTTTTTAAATTGAGGTCCTCGGTAAAACACACATCAAGGCACAGCCGGCAACATAGCATTAAAGGGCTGATTTATCACTGGCGTCTTATCATTTGAATTAAACGCATTAAAGAAGAAATTAATTAGTATTTGCTTTAATAACATAACGTGAACATTGTTCAGAAAAGTGCCAAGTTAATTATCAGAACCCATTGATCATTTGCTTTCCATTTGATTTTCATCCACCCTTGAAATAAATAGTAATGCAATAGTTTCAAGCCGAGCTGTTCAAATACATCATACAGAAACGGCCTCGAATTATCAAAGGACTCATTTTTAAACTCTGTCTATTGTCCTTCATGTTTCTTTTTTTCTTTTTTTTTTTTATCAATGAAGACTGCATAATAATGAGCACAAGCTTACAAGTGGTCAATTGTCTTTAGCTCAAAAGAAGGACGGTTGGGAGCTAAGCAAAGAGGATGATAATAATAATAACACCCTGGAAGGTTCCTATTCCCCACAAAATCTAATGATCACAAGGGAGGATCACACGAGAGGTCTCACGTTTGAATGGCAAATACTGAAAATAGAGACATGCGCCTAAAAATTGTGTTCATGATGAAAAAATCTAAAAAAAAATAAATCTAAATTTTTTTTTATGCTACCTCAATGACTCCCCTTGGTAAAGAACAAGCCCGGTTTGGATGACTAATGGCAGCAAACATTAAGTATCTCTTGTGACTAAAAGACCCTGGACTTTTACAACTAAGAAGATATAGAATAAAATGAGCGCGAGGGAACCGGCTGTGGCAATCACATTATATTTTATAGCATAGCCACACAAGTCGCTAATCTTGCAGAACCCTCCAGTGCATCTCAGTCTTATTTGTCCCAAGTTTCTTTTAGAAAGAGGAGAGAGAACAGTTCTCCGGTGTTATTCCATAATAAATAAATCATCATATTTTGCTCACGTCTTATTTATAAAGCGAGCAAATTGTGCTAAAAAATAAAGAAATATAAGGAGCACTGACTTCCAGTCTAAGAAAAGAAGCAGTAAATGTTTACATATTAAGGCCAGGTTCACACTATGTAAAAACAATGGCTGTAGTTGTAAAATAATCGCGTTGTTTATACAACTATGGCTGTTGTTATGAAATGCGGCCATTGTTTTTACATAGCTTGAACCTGGCCTAAAAGTATACTGTCAGGACAGGGGAAGCTGGGATCAGGGTATGAACCTTAATAGCCAGCAGAGAAGGACTGGCTCAGCTTTCTTTTATAAGGATCAAGAGCCTGGTCCGGATCCCCATTGGACCCGGCTCTGATCCTCAAGGTTCCGGACAGGCAGAGGAATATGTCAATCAAAAGACTTGCTCAGCTGCAGCAATCAAGTCTAGCAGAGCTCAGTATGGCTCCTGCATTGCCGGAAGCTGAGAAGCAAGTGGGTGTGTCACACTCACAAAAAAAAAAAACAGGTCCAGTTCACACCAGGCTACTGCCCATTCCTGCAAGGGCGAAGCTGGGATTCATGGGGCCCCATAGGAAAGAACTTTACTGGCTTGTTGAACCCTGTTTGGCCCCACCCATACTCACATGACCCTGTTCAGTGCCTTGGCGTTCCATTCTCCCAGATCCCCGGCGCACAAATGACATCACTGTTTTACCAGGAAGCTGGGGGAATGGACTGCTGAGGGACTGCACCACGTCATGTCAGTATTTGCATCAGGGATAGGGGGGCTCTTGTGGCTGGAGGTGCAATGCTGCCGCTGGCCTCAAGAGAGACTGGCAAGGCTAGATGCTGTGAGTCATTGATACCATAGAGGCAGACCATGTTTCTCTAGGGGGCCCGTGCCACCCTGCTGCAATGGCCCTGTTGCAGTTGCATGGTCTGCCTGCGTGAAAGCTAGGCTACTGCTTACCTGTCTTTGACAGTCTTTGTTTACATTGATATAATGTCATACTGTACAAACATTTAACCACTACAGCCAGACACAAAACTATCGAAGCCAGTGATTGGCTGAAGTAGTTGGCTGGATGTACTGTCCAGCACCAATACATCTAGTAAACAAAGCATTGGCGGTAGGACAGAGGAGCAGTTGGGGATATAATGGGTGAGTAATGGTGTAATGTTTTATCACAATTTTGAGGTAAAGCCACTTTTTCAACTACCAGGGTACAGTCATAGCAGATGTGTTTTTCAAATCTGTCTGTTTTCACAAGACTGACAGATTCAGTGTACTCACAGCTAATGCTAAGGGTCATAGATGAATGCTATTGTATGGTCAGTTTCACTTGATGACTTTCTGTTGACTAACCTTGACAGCTATAAGCCTGAGAAATCACCCATGTATCTTGTTCAGTTATAAAGGCCTTTTTAAATTAGATTTCAATCCCAACAGAGGATTAAATTCTTTATGGATAGAAATCCTTTTGTGTAAGATATCTATACATTACATGGCACACAGCTAAGCAGAACTGACTATAGAACTTACTCTGTGTGTATTATTTTACTTTGTGGAATTACTAATGGATTTCACTGAGAGTCCATGTTATTTTTACTTTTCGGCACCCCACTTTACTGCTCTAGACAGAAATTATATCATATGCAACTAATTTGATTCTCTGATAAGAACTGTAAAGTTATTAGAAAAGAGTTCAATTATTCACTAATTTATCAGCACAATACATTACACATTTTATTGTTGTAAGGTATAAGTAAAAATCTTACAGGCGGTCCTGGGGGACCTGTGATGCCAGTTAGCCCAGGAATTCCAGGTGTACCCTAGAAAAAATAAATACACACATAAGCATTTTATAGGTAAAATAACTCATTCAGATAAGTGACATATGATAAATATGAAAAATCTGATGGCAGAGAGGTAAAAAATATAGTGTTATTTATTGTTGTAGCCATTAAAGGTATTGTCCAGGAAAAATTCTCACTTGTCAGTAATGTATACTTACCTGTTTTGCTCCCCGCTGCTGCCGGTCACCAGGCCAACTGCTATCTGAAAATTTCTGCTGATGTGCCACTCCCACTGGAAATAGTTGCTCCCATTAGAAAAAGCCAGAATACAGTCTTTGCTGACCAGCTATTGCCTGTAGGAATGGGACAGCATCTGATTTTTAAAAAATGCTGACAGCAGCAGAGAGCGGGCAGTCAGGGAACCTGCAGGGGTAGAGGAGCAGGACAGGTAAGTACATATTAAGACTAAGTATGATTTTTTTTTTACTGGACAACCCATTTAACTTTTAAATTGTTGAACATGCAATTTTATTGCAGCGAACAAACTTTTGGCCTCAGTATTATGTTTGTTCTGAGAATGCTGAGAATAAAGGTCATTTTGTTACCCTCATCATCAGCCCCATTTTCTTGTTTAATCAATCTATAAATTAGGTGTTTTGATGCACTGGGGGTGGGACTACTACCCTCAGGGCACTGATCCGTTACTGAAGAATGCTGCCTTAGTATTTATGAGGAAGGGCGGGGCATTAAGGTGCCCCCCCCCCAACTGCACCAAACCAGCTAATTTGCATGTTGATTAAAGATTTTGCGAAAACAGCGTGTTTTTGTATAACACTGCCAAGATGGACATTACGGGTCCTGTCTCAAACAAAGAAATGTGTTGGGGTGAGCAGTCTCCTCTGAAGCTACAGCATCTTCTTTGGATGTCAGGGAAGCTGCTGAGAAAGTGGCAGAGATTTGTAATGTACAGTACTTCTATTAAAGAATGTCAAGTCTTCCAGTACTTATCAGGTGCTGAATGTCCTGCAGGAAGGGGTGTATTTTTTTTTAATTGGACAGAGCGCTCTCTGCTGCCGCTTCTGTCTATGTCAGGAACTGTCAACAGCAGTAGCAAAAACCCATAGAAAACCTCTCCTGCTCTCCAGACTGGAAAGAATACACTACTTCCTGCAGGATATAGAAGATGATAAGTACTGAAAGACTTGAGATTTTTTGATAGAAGTAAATTACAAAACTTTCTGGCACCAGTTGATTTAAAATAATAATAATAATAATAATAATAATAATAATAATAATAATAATAATAATAATAATAATAATAATAATAATTGTTATTATTATTATTATTATTATTATTATTATTATTATTATATTTTTCTTCTGAACTACCCCTTTAATCATACTGTTAGCCTCTGTTTTGCTTAAAAGACCTGGAAAACCAACGACATAGGTTGTCACCTTTAATTCACATTCTGCTGTGAGCCAAGTGCTTGGTGCCATATAAAGCCATATTATAAGGGAAATGGGAACATCATAGGCATATGCAAATCATATGATCAAATCCCTCCTGTTCAGTAATTGATATGGTCTATAGATCCTTAGACAAATCATTAAAGAAAAAAAGGTTCCCACAAGGAAACCAACTCTGGTGGGAACACAGCTTAAGTAAACAAAATTATATATATATATATATATATATATATATATATATATATATATAGCGAGAGAGAGAGATAATAAACCTGTTACATAGTGCCAGGGGTGTGGCTAGGATTCACGGGGCCCCATAGCAAAAAGTTGTAAGGGGCCCCCCTCCCCTACGCACAACACAAAGCACTGCGCATATGCTTTACTGCTGGTGCACTGATAACCCCTGACCTCTGCACGGAGCTCTGCACATTATACTTTCCTACTTGATTGCCAGCTGGAGAACAGAGGTCAGAGATTATCAGAGCAGTGAAGCAGAGATCTCTGTCTTCTGCTTGTTAACCCTTTTTGTGTTGCAGCATGTAAGTAAACATTGGGTCACTTACACACTGCAGTACATAAGAGTCAAGCAGAAGGACACACGCTCTAACCTTCTCCCCCGGGCCCCCCTCCTGCACGGGCTCCATAGCAACTGCCTAGCCTGCCTCTATGGTAGCTACGCCACTGCATAGTGCTAAGCTAAGCTGCATTAGTGAAGTTTGGACGTAACATCCTTACATTACATTAAGGTTTCAGTGCTCGTTATTTGATTTGTTTGCAATGACAGACAATAGTTTATTGTGCCCACAAAATGTGTTGGGTTCAGAAACGCTCATGATTGGAAAAATACAATTATATCCTCTACATCGGTTACCAAAACACTTCCTATATTTCTTCTCTGCTCCATTGGGCCCAATGAGACTTTGTTCTTATTTACAGTACAACAAACTATCGATGTGTTACGAATATTTAGATGAAAGAATGAACCATCTGTACCTGGTCACCTTTCTCTCCAGACAGGCCGGGAAAGCCACGTTCACCTTTGATACCCTAGAAAGAAAATCCAACAACCAAGCAATCATTGTATTTCATTTCAAGCTCTGCTAACTGTATTGCTTCAAATGAACTGTACAATTCATTTTTAGTAGCATGCAGAGTTACCAGAGAATCTGTCATACACTATTCATACGCATAAAACCTTTGGACCAAAAATGACTTTTTATTTTATTTATTTATTTACTGTGAAGAACAACAAAGGTCTAAAATGGAGATTCGGCACTGATTATATCTTTCAATTAAATATATCTAATTATCCATGACACTTGGATGCACATTTACATAACTAAAGAAGTGGATGAGGCAGGGATAGCAAGGTCCTCTGGGTATACAGTAGATATTCGGGGGTATATGCAATAGGATGAAAGCAGTCAGTGATTCATTATAGCTCAGTCATCTGAATTAGAATCTGTGGTCTGCAATCTGAGTCAATATCTAGCTGAACTGAATACGCCGTATGATACATTTTCATCATGACGCGGTGATCAACAATCTGTTTTCCATTTTCCTCACATTTCTATTTTTATCGGTATAGAATGAATGTTTTTGCCACTGAACTGCCGTCAGTATCGCTACACGTCTCTGACAACCTGTTTATTTTGCAGATATCGATCACTTCTTCTGGATTGATCACTGCGATTTATTTTTTAAGGTTGAATTAAAATTTGAATTTCAGGTACTATAATACATGTATTGTTATCCTTTATAAATGCGACGGAATATGTGAGGATATAACTTCTGGTTAGTACTCACTTTGTCAACTTACCTTTGGTCCTTCTTTGCCAGGGATCCCCGGAGGACCTCTGGGACCTGGATCACCCTGTTATAGATAGATAAATTATTAATGTGCTTAAGGGATTATAGCAGGGATTACCATTCTAGGTAAATATGTATTAATGGATGCAACACTGTGTAAACAACATTATAAATTTCAATACCATCAATGTGCAACAAAGAAAACAAAATCCATACCCCCCCCCCCCACACACACACACTATTCCATTAAAGTAAAGCCAGTAAAAGAGAGTATACCATGCAGTATACGATTATATTCAGGCTATGTTCCCATAATGTCTTTTTTTGGACATCTGCCGAAAAGGCAGCCATCTTTTGTTAAAGGGGTTATCCAGTGCTACAAAAACATGGCCACTTTTCCCCCTCTCTTGTCTCCAGATTGGGTGGGGTTTTGAACTCAGTTCCATTGAAGTAAATAGAGCTTAATTGCAAACCACACCTGACCTTGAGACAAGAGAGGGGGAAAAGTGGCCATGTTTTTGTAGCGTTGTATAACCCCTTTAAAGGAAAAGTCCCATGGACTGTAAAAACAGCAGGCAGGTGGGAGTGAGAAAATAACAAACAAGTGAACTAACCCATCTCTGTGCTAGAGATGAGCAGACCATCGGACTTTTAGTCCGACGGCATCGGCGCTCTCTCGTCATGCCTGTGATACCGGCGGCATAGTTGCGATCATGCGAATATGCGGCCAGCATATTCCAGGGATTTCAACATCGATTCCCTGGAATATCCTGGCCGCATATTCCCGGGAGCGCAACTATGCGGCCGGGATCGCAGGCATGACAAGAGAGCAAACTGCTTTCGGACCAAAAGTCCGAACAGTTCACTCATCTATACTCTGTGCCTCTGTACCGCTGCTCCTTGGCCCGTTCACATCAGCCTGGGTCCTGCATCTCTGGCTAGCTGCAACGTCACAACCCCAGCCGACTAATTGCTCACCCAGCAAATCAATGACTGGGACGGGACGCTATTCCAGTCACTGACTTTCTGATCAGGCAATCTCTCAGCCAGACCATGATGTTGCCCGGTGCAGAAGCAGGGTACGTGATGTACCCAATTTCCTGCTGAAGATGACAGATAGCAACCCTGAAGTGGTGCCACAGGGGCACTGGGATGGGTAAGTGACTTTGTTTTTCTTACCCACCCCACCTGCCTGCGTTTTTTACAGTTTGTGGGACTTCCACTTTAATTACGCCAGCAAATAATGATCACGAACATTATTTGCTGCCATTGTTATCAAAAGATGGTCATTTATTACCATCAAAATGGCAGCCGTCCAAAAAATGGACGTTATTTCAATGCCTGTGCAACGTAATAATGCCTATCCTGAAGCCCTAGAACAATATTATATAAATTTATTGTGTTTTCTATAGTTTTATAAAGCTACAGTGATTCTTTAAGTAAGCTTTATTTTTAGCTTTTCTTAATTTATAAATCTATTGTTCATTGTCTACCTATTGTATTTCTAAGAATTTTTTTTATTCACGACAGTATAATTTGATAAACAGTTCATTTACAGGATAAAAATAATAATGAGCAGTGTCAATATATTTATGTTTATTGATTAAAATTAGATGATGTGCTTTATTATATAATTGACCAATATAAAGAAAAAACTGTAAGGTAATCCCATTAACAAAAACTGTAAGCTGATTCATGCTGGTGCACTTAGTGCCAGAGGAAACAAGTCTTCAAAAGATCCCCGTTGAGAGCGACATGCGTTCTTGTTTTACGCTCATTTTGACCAACAGTATCTCTCTAGCCATAACAAGAAGGATTTCAAGCTGACTGGAAACTGAATTGTAGCAAAAAGTGGAGAAAAAAAAAATAATGACAAGAAAAGCTAAGATTCTGCTAGAAAATCCAATGAAGAACAAACCACAGTATAAAATTACAAAAACAAAACAGAAAACAGATTCCTCTCTGATCTGCCTTCTGCTTTCATCCCTGTTTAATAAGTTGTCTTATCATCCTATTAGGGAATTTGGGTATGGTACAGGGGATGCTTAGCATCCATGCCCACAATTTTTTAATGGATGGCCAGAGGCAAATTCTTTTAATGTTTTTTAATTTTAAAATGGGTTATTTCTTAAAAAAACCAGCATACCTTAATACCTTGTTCAGCGATACCAGCTAGGTATTCCTCTCCTTTGGTGCCTGCAGCACCCGGACCACCAGCATTACAATGACCGCACACATTCTTAAAAATAATAATAATCAAAAAAAAATATTCAATTACAATATTTTCTGAATTTTACCCTTAAGATCTAAAGGATTGGATACAGAAAACAGATTTGACTCCTACTGAAAGGGATGTTCCAGGGACTTTACATTGATGGCCTGTCCATAAGATAAACCACCAAAGATCAGTCAGTAGGGGGTCCACACCCAGAACCCCAATGGTCAGTTGTTCTGCTTCCCCGCAATGCAAGAAATAAAAAGTGTATGGAGCTGGAACCTGGAATCGATTCGGCCGATTATCGCTCCGTTTAATAGATCAGCAGATGAAACAATCATCGGCTGATCGTTTCTTTAGGTCCAGACCTAAAATCATTGCCTGACGACCGTGCATCGCTATGTGTAATAGAGATGCGCGGCAACGGCTGACGATTGAACTAACAGTTAATACATTACCTGTTCATGTTCCCGGTCATCTTCTGCGCTCTGCATGCATCTCAGTGCTGCGGCGCAGCTTCAGAGCAGCCTTTCTGAGCGGACCGGCCACTCAGCCAATCAGTGGCCTGTGAACAGTGAGTGGCCTGTCAGCTTAGACAGGTCACTCTGAATCTGCAGCCACAGGACCGGGAAGCATGCAAAGTGCAGGGGAAGACTGGACAGGTAACCCATTAACTGTTTGGGCAAGGACTGCACGGACATCGCTACCAATTATCAGGCCGAGTAATAAACCCAGTAAACGAACGCTAATCTAGCAGATCGATTTCTTACAATATTTATCAGGCTTTAATCCAAAACCAGAAGTGGATTGAAAACACAAAAAGGCTATGTTCCCACACTGGTGGAATTTATTAGCAAATAACAGCCGTTATTTCAAAACAACGGCCGTTCTTTTAATATATTGGCAATTATTTGCCATTAAATGGCGGCCATTCACTAAATTCCAAAAGTGTGTGAACAAATCCTTTCTGTGTTTTCAATCCACTCCTGGTTTTGGTTGAAAAATACTGGGCAAAAATACGGTGTGAACAAAGCCTTAAAATGTAGCTATCAGCAGTTTTTGTGTTGCTATCAGTAATAATTTATGACATATTGCCTTATAAACATTCTGGTATGGTATATAGTAAATCTTACGTTTTTTAATGTCTTTGTGCCATTGTTCAGTCATTCTCATTTCGCAATAAGGCTATGTTCACACAACAAATATTTTCGTAAAATCACGGTTGTTGTACAACGTTCGTGATTATTACAAAATTATACGTTACCTTTCCTTCTATGGGATCCTGTCCGGAGCATATAGACATAGTATACGCTCTAGCCGGGATCCCTAGCAGCGCAACAACTGGCATGACAGTTTTCTGCAGGTGCTATTCAATAGCAGTGAATAGCGGCCGCAGAAAAGCCTGTCAATGCAGTGGAGAGTCCTAATACGGGCGAGCACAAATGCGCCCGCATCATAACCCTGCAGCCATAGGGACCGGCCGGGTCAGGGAACAGCCGGTCTCTTTCGCTGTATGAACATAGCCTAAGTTTGCATGTGAAAGGATAGGCCCTGTTCACACTGAGAAAAAATTTCGGAATTCCGCAGCAGAGCGCTCCGCCGCGAAATCCCGCCATGCTCAATGCGCTGCTTTGAGTGAAGGAGAGGCCGCGCGCTACTCCGCTGTCATTTCTTTGAGCGGAGAGGGGAGGAAGTAGACGCGTGCGCGCCCTCTCCTTCACTCAAATTGAGATACTGAGCATGGTGGGATTCCACGGCGGAGCGGTCCATCACGGAATTCCGATGTTCTTGCTCAGTGTGAACGGGGCCATATAAAGCCTGGAGCTGTATAATTATTTTATTACTACATTACAAAATAGTTCAGAGAGATAAACAAACAAACAAATGAAAAAAAAAACTTAGTGTAAATCAGTAGAAATTATCTCAGCTTAATTGACATATTCTGCTCTCCTTGAGTTTGTCTCATTTGGCTTCTATTAGCCTTAACCCACACATTCACCTGTGATCAGTATTTGAAAAACACAGTTTTTTTTTTTAATAAGTACACAACAGTAAGCTACTGAAAGTATGCCATATAGAAGTAATTTCGGGTGATATGTGGTAATGCGCAAAGCAAGTGATAGGTGAAAATGTGGAATATAAAAAGTGTTGTCATTTATACAGCTTTTTTCTATTGCTAGCTGTTAAAGTTATTGCCGAATTTAGCCAGCTAAAACATTTGTTCAATGGTAATAGGAGGATTAAACCAGGACCTTTCAATTTTGGAATATGCAACAATATGGTACGCATAATCTATATTTAAAAGATAAAGGTACTGTAATTTGGGAATGCTAATGAAACAACCATTCTGAAGATTGAGAAATGTACTCAGTAACCTAACCTTCCGATCTAGCACTTCTTATAAAGAACACTTGTTTTATTGTGCTCATAGTGTCACTGTCATTTTTTTTTTTTTTTTTTCCAGAAATCAACAGTCCAGGCGATTTTAACCCCTTAAGGACAGAGCCTGAAATGGCCTTAATGACAGAGACAAATTTTATGAATATGACAAGTGTCACTTTAGTCATTAATAACTTCGGGATGCTTTTACCTATCCGGCTGATTCTGAGATTGTTTTCTCGTGACATATTGTACTTTACATTTCTGGTAAATTGGAGTCGATACTCATAACAAATCTTTATGAAAAAAAACCAAATAATGTGAAAAAATGTGAAAAAATGCATTTTTCCAACTTTGAAACTTTTTTGCGTATACAGAAAGTGGTTATACCACATAAATTATATATTAAATAGCATTAGCAACATGTCTACTTTATGTTGGCGGCATTTATTAAACTATCTTTCATTTTTTTTAGACAATAGGGAGCTTAAAACATTAGCAGCAAATTTCCAAATTTTCAGTAAAATTTCAAAATCAGATATTTTTAGGGACCTGTTCAGGTTTAAAGTGTATTTATGGGGCCTGTATGTTAGAAAGCCCCACAAAGCACCCCATTTCAGAAACTGCACCCCCCAAACTCTGCAAAAGCATATCCAGAAAGTGTTTTAACCCTTTAGGGGAGTCACAGAAATAAAAGCTAAGTGTGTAAGGAATTTGAAAATTTTAATTTTCTGTGCAGAGATTTTATTGTAATCCAATATTTTTCATAATTATAAACCTATTACCAGATAAATGCACCCCAATAATTATTGTCCCGTTTCTGCAGTTTATAGAAATACCCCATATGTGACCCTATTGCGCTATTTGACGCAACCACAAGCCTCAGATATAAGGGAGCGCCTAGTGAATTTCAACGCCTCCGTTATATTTGGTCATTTTTGACTGTACCACTTCAGGTTGGCAGAGGCTCTGGGGTGCCAAAACCTAAAAAACACCCCTAAAGGGACACCATTTAGAAAACTTCACCCCTCAAGGAATGTAACAAGGGGTGCGGTGAGCATCTGGACCCCATAGGTGCTTCACAGATTTTCCGAACAATATGGCGTGAAAAAAGAAAAATTTATTTTTTACACTAAAACGTTGTTCTAGCCTTCAATTTTTCATTTTCTTAAAGGGATAAGAGGCAAAAAAAGACACAAAATGTGTAGCGCAGTTTCTCCCGAGTACGGAAATACCCCACATGTGGCGATAAAGTGCCAAGGGGGCGCAGGACGAGCCTCCAAAGGGAAGGAGCGCAAATTGGCTTTTGGAAGCTGAATTTCACTGAAAAGGATTTCAAGCGCCATGTCGCATTTACAGAGCCCTCGTGCTGCCAAGACACTGGAAACCCCCCACAAGTGACCCCATTCTGGAAACTACACCCCTCAAGGAATCTAACAAGGGGGGCAGTGAGCATATGGACCCCACTGGTGACGGGCACAAATGTGGAACAATGTCACGTAAAAGTAAAAAATTTCATTTTTTCACTTTCATGGCACAAATGTGCCCGTCATCAAGGGGTCCATATCCTCACTGCACCCCTTGTTAGATTCCCTGAGGGGTGCAGTTTCCAGAATGGGGTCACTTGTGGGGGGTTTACAGTGTTTTGGCAGCACGAGGGCTCTGTAAATGCGACATGGCGTTCATCATCCATTCTAGCCAAATCCAACCTCCAAAATCCAAATGGCGCTCCTTCCCTTCGGAGGCTTGCCCTGCGCCCACATGGCGCTTTATGTCCACATGTGGGGTATTTACGGACTCGGGGGAAATTGCTCTACACATTTTGTTTTTTTTTCCTCTTTTAACCCCTTGTGAAAATGATAAATTCAAGGCTAAACCAACATTATAGTGTAAAAAATGTAATATTTCATTTTCACGCCACATTGTTCCACATTTTTGCCCGTCACCAGTGGGGTCCATATGCTCACTACACCCCTTGTTACATTCCCTGAGGGGTGCAGTTTCCATAATGGGGTCACTTGTGGGGGGGTTTCAACTGTCTTGGCAACACAGGGGCCTTTTGAATGCAACATGGCCCTTCGAAATCCATTCCATCCAAATCCAGCCTTCAAAAACCAAATGGCGCTCCGTCCCTTCGGAGGCTTACCCTGCACCCGAATGGCGCTTTATGTACACATGTGGGGTATTTCCGTACTCAGGGGAAATTGCGCTACACATTAAATGTTTTTTTTTTATCTTTTAACCCCTTGTGAAAATGAAAAAATATGACAAGATTAATGATTTAGAGTAAAAATTTTACAAAAATTACACTAAATGTTGATCTAGCCTTGATTTTTTTCCATTTCCACAAGGGGTTAAAAAAGAAAATGAACACAAAGCGTGTAGGGTAGTTTCCCCTGAATACGAAAATACCCCACATGTGGGCATAATGTGCCATATGGGCACAGTGCAAGCCACCAAAGGGACAGAGCGCCATTTAGAGGCTGGAATGGAGGATAGAGGCCATGTCGCAATTACAAAGCTCCTGTGCTGCCAGGACAGTAGAAACCCCCGACAAGTGACTCTATTCTGGAAACTACACCCCATAAGGAATTTAACAAGGGGTGCAGTGAGGATATGGACCCCACTGGTGACGGGCACTTACGTAGAACATGTGCCGAGAAAATAAAAAATAAAATTTTTTTCATTTTCACGTCCCAAATGTGGCCGTCACCAGGGGGCCATATCCCCGCTGCCCCCCTTGTTAGATTCCTTATCGGGTGTAGTTTCCATAATGGGGTCACTTGTGGGGGGTTTCTACTGTCCTGGCCGCACAGAGGCTTTGTAATTGCATCATGGCATCCTCTAATGGGAATGGTGGCCATACCTACTTAGCTGGGGAAAAGGGACCATTCTAATTTATTTGGGGGTATTAGGCCAATTATTAGTTTATAAGGTTGAAAATGACAGGTGTCCATCAAACTCAACCTGTGTTGATCCAGAGGAAGGCAAAAACCCCTCGTGAGGCAGACGACAGTAGCCTCATCACAGGGGAAAAATTCCTTCCCGACTCCATAATGGCGATCAGAATAATCCCCGGATCAACATGACCCCTGAAATAGGAATAAGGGACAGAATTTAGATAATGTAGAACCCCAATGACGTGTGGTACGCCTTGAAGCGATCCAGTATGCAGAGGCCGGGGGGATCAGGACAGGTGTCACACTGGAAAATGGTGTCCTTCCTGATCCCCCTGTTACGCCACACTCTGCACTTCTTCTGGGGTTTCCCTTTCTCCAGTGTGGGGGACGTCACCTGGAAAATGTTGCCCTGGTGCGATACGGGGTCCCTCATATCCAGAAGTGCTGGGTCCGCTCCAAGGCTGCTAAATATTAGGGCTCTATTACTACTTCTGATATGTTCGGATCGTGCCGCAAGCTACAGGGCAGCGAGGGACCGGAAGAGGGGGTGCTGGTATAAAAGTTATCCCCGTACAGGTGGTGACCTTTATCCAGCAGTGGGAAGATCAGTTCCCGGACGATCTTCCCACTTGTTCCGAGGATGGGGGGGGAGGGGGCATCTGGGGGCATCTGGGGCTGGATTCGGGTGTCCCTTCCTACATACACTCTAAGGGTACGTGCACACTGCGGAATCGCGACAGATAACCCTTCGTGCATTCTGCAGTTGGCACCCGCCGGCGGACTGATGCAGGCGCACGTCTCCACACGTGTCATAGACTCCATTCTATGCACGGGCGGATTCCGCTCTCCGTCCAACGTGTTCATTCTTTGGACGGACGATGGAATCCGCTTGTGCATAGAATGGAGTCTATGACACGGGTAGAGACATGCGCCCGCATCAGTCCGCCGGCGGGTGCCAGCTGCGGAATGCACAAAGGGTTATCCTTTGCCATTCCGCAGTGTGCACGTACCCTAAATCTGTAAGTGTACCCTGAGGTACGCTCACACAGTTTGTAGAATTTCACTCCATACCGTCATCTCTTATTGGGACGGTACTGGCGGAAAAGACGTGTCTGGGGGGCAGCGTACGCTACGCTACCCCCAGACACGTCACTGGATGATGAGGATGATGAGGATGAATGAAGGAAAGAAGGATCCCTCCCATTCATCCTCACTGGCTGTTTCGGTGTCGGAGGCAATAACGTATGCGTCCGACACCGAAAACACCCTGGGGGCCATCTTTATATGGGGACTAGTATATGGGGTATGTAGTGGTGTAGTGTCAAACTTTATTCAATGTAGTGTGGTGTAATGTAGTGTTTTTTACGTGTTTTTTTACAGTAAGTATATAAAAAAAAAACCTACGCCAACAAAGGAGTTGCTGATAAATGCCGCACTTATGTGCGGCACTTATAAGCAGACCGTGGCAGTAGAATATAGAAAAAAAACACCCTACGCCAAAAAGGAGGAGTTGCTGATTAGCAGCGCACTTTCGTACGATGCTGATCAACACTCAGCGGCGATAGGGTGCGGAAAGTAGAAAAAAAAAATTTGAAAAAAAACCCAAAAACTTTTTCTACATTCTGAACATCCCTGTAGCTGCTGATAAGTGTATTACACATATCAGCCGCTAGAGGGCAGCAGAGCGCAAATTACGGAAAAAGCCGACGCTGGAGCCGAAAATAGCCGAGAGAAGCCGAACGTGACGTCACGGAGGAAGCCAAAGACCCAAACGAACACGAGGACGCCGCGAACCCAGAAGACGCCGATCAGGAGCCCGGGACAGGTGAGTAATGTACAAATACCTGCTCTGGACCCCTCGGCTACCTAGCTGAGGGGTCCAGGGCAGGTATTTACTATTTTGTGGGACTCTGATCGCCGGTCACGGCGATCGGGCCGGTGGCACGGTGACCACCATTACTTTTTACAGTTATGGCGGTCGGTGCCGTCCTCGGACAGCACCGACCGCCATTTCCGATCGCCGCTATTGGCTGATCTAAATTGATCAGCCTATAGCGGTGATCGTAAGCACAGGGGGGGTTAACCACCCCCCGTGCCGTGAAGCTAAGATGGCCTGCTATGATTTATAGCAGGCCATCTTCCCCGACCGCTGTGTGTGAACACACAGCGATCGGGGAAACATCGGGCGTACCTATACGCCCGTTTGCGTTAAAGCCCCCCCTGCGGGGCGTATAGGTACGCCCGATGTCGTTAAGGGGTTAAGAAACTTTGTAATTGGGTTTATTAGGCAAATATGCCATTATCTGCATTCAAAAAGACTTTCCCCGGGTCCCCCCCCTCTCCCTCCTCTCTCTCATTCACTGTTCATTATCAGGAAACCTCGAATCTTTTACATCAGTTGGACCCTGTCTGCTCTATGGAGAGGGGAGGGGGAGATTTGTCGGCAGCAGAGAGCAGAGAACAAAGGATTACACAGCAGGACCTGTGTGAAAGCCGGTATTTAGTGGTCAGAGAGGTCAGTGCTGACATCATAGGAGATAGCCTGGTGACATAGCTGTAAATTAACTCTTTGTTGTTCTGTTTTGGTGCCTCGTCTCCCTCAACCCCTCCCCTCTCCATAAGAGAATCATGAATCAAACTGCTTTTTCATGATAAAAAAGCAGTTTTCAGCTGATAAACCCAATTACAAAGTTTCTTAAAATCGCCCGTACTATTGATTTCTGCAAAAAAAAAAAAAAAAAATTTTTTAAAGAACAGTAACACTTTAAGTCACTCATGGATCTGGAAGTCCAGCTATTATCACATTAAGAAAAAAACAAAACAGGCTGATGTGTGTTGTCAGTATTAACCTTGATGGATCGATACAGTAATAGCTCAACTGGCTTTTATTCATCGAAAAACACACGGTGTATATATTGCCAAATTGTCCAATATGAAGCTAAGTGAAGTGAAATAGTTCCTCTCCGGCTGCAGTTTTACGGTATAAATTTGTGTTGCTTTTCTGCTGCCTTGAAATGTTGAATTGCTGACATAGCCGTAAGAAGTGGGACTACAACTAATAGCCTGGGAAAAGAGTCAATCATGTACTTTTCTGTTCTGAGGACAATTGCTAAGTTATACAGTTGATATAATCTAGCTCTTGTAATGGAAGGACACTTTCCTGGAGTTTTGTCACAGTAAGGTGGAGATCCCCTGCCAGTCGGAGCATATCACAGTAATTTTGATGTCAGTGAGTGACTGGACTCTTTACTCTTTGATGTTAGTTCCTGACATGGACTTCTTTCCAACATAACAGATTATATATAATATTGACTTTAACTAAAGAAATTCAAGTAAATGTTGTGACTTCCTTTTAGTGAACACATAGTAGACAGGAAGCCTTAACGTTAGGATATGTCCACACTAAGGGATCCTCGCGGAGATTGCCCTGCTTGTCCACGCGTGCTCCCACTTCGCTCTCCGCCCTTCCTACAGACTCCATTCTATGGTCAGGCGGATTCCACTCGCCGCCCAAAGAATGAACATTTCCATTCTTTGGGCGGAAAGCGGAATCCGCTCGACCATAGAATGGAGTAGGGGGGCGGCGGAAATTCAATTGGTAGCAGAATGCACGGGGAGTTTTCCGTGAAAATTTCGTGGTGTGGACATACCCTAAGCATGATATTATGATCATCTCTACTTACTGATAAACACATTTTAAGTAATCCCTTGTGCCTTTGGATCACTTCAACTTATAGAAACAGACTAAAATATATATTCAAAGATTATACAATACCTTAAGAATAGCTCCTATATCCCCGAGAAGTGGAAGGGCAATCTGCAAACACATTAAGAATGGTTAGAAGTTCCAGAAAAAAAAAAAAACCACATAATGGAAATTACATAGATAAAGCAAATAATCAATCCCATTAATGTTCTTAACTTACTACAAGGTGGTTAGAAAAAAAAAAGGGGTCAAGATTTGTCATCTATGTGTAACAAAAACTGGTGTAATTTACTAATAACAACCGATCACGGCTCAGCTTTCATATCTTAACAAGCTCTGATAGGGAAAGCCAGGGTTGTGAGTGGTTGCTATAAGCATATTACACCAGTTTTTGTTTGACACAGATTGATTAATCTGAACCGTTAAGTTTAAAGTCTGTTAATCACTTGTTCCTGAAAAGAACAATAATATAAGTAATGCCCAAAATAAAGAAATAAATACATCCTATGACAGGTCCAGCTAGTTGTTTTTTGTCATTTTTCTGGAATTATTGCAAACTGTTTGACTTTATTCAGAAATAAAAACTTATTAATGGTAACCAACCAGTCCAATTGTGCTGATATGGTTCCCTGCAGCACAGTATAGAGCTACTGTACTGTGCAGCTCACAGAGCATACCAGCTGTGTCTGCAGCAGTAGCTTTATAAAGGTTAAAAAAAAGTTTTACCATGTGAGGCCAGGAGGGGTGCGGCAACTAGTCATTTGGGCGAGAAGCTGCCCATGCTCCTGCCAATTACAGCTCTCTGCCTGTCAGCGTGTTCCGTGAGGATAATTGAGAGATCTGCTAGTGTCCTCTGCCTGTCAATTATCCCGGCACTGTGCACTGACAGGCATAGAGTTGCGAATAGTCATGGGCAGCTCCCCACTCAAATGACTAGATGCCACCCTCTCCTGGCATTGGGCGTCATAATTAAATTTCTTTTTGCTACTGCTGCAGTCACGGCTGGTATGCTCCATGAGCTGTACAGTACTGTAGCTCTATACTGTGCTGCAGGGAACCATATCAACACAATCAAGCTGATTGGTTCCCTTTAAGGCTATGTTCCCACTACGGGAACAAAGCAGGGAAAGGTGGCCGTCAATATTATGTGGTTGCCGTTTTTCCGTGCTATGTTCCAGGAAACACAGCCTACACCTAATTGTATGAAGCCAGACACTTTAAAGGGGTAGTCCAGCAGATTTTTTTTTTTCTTTCAAATTAACTGGTGTGAGAAAATGCCAGAGATTTGTAATTTATTTCTATTAAAAAATCTTCAGCTTTATCAGCTGCTATATGTCCTGCAGGATGTGATGCATTTTTTTCCAGTCTGGAGAGCAGGAGAGATTTTCTATGGGGATTTTCTACTGATCTTCTCACGAACAGGGGTGGCAGCAAAGAGCATTGTGTCAGACTGGAAATAATATACCACTTCTTGTAGGACATACAGCAGCTGATAAGTACTGGAAGATTCTGGAGATCAGTTGATTTGAAAGAATCCCCCATTAAATAGCCCATTAAAAAAATCAGTCCTACAATACTTTCCATAGCATAGAAGCATGGAAGTCCATACATCTGCCAACATTCGCCCCCCAAAAAGAAGTTTTCTCATCTTACAGTGTACCTCCAAAGTTCAGTTTCCACCTGAAAAGTCTCATGTACAGAACGCACTGGTCATTGTATCATTGACTTGATGACTTGACTGCATCTTTCCACCCTGGATCTGAGGATTGGATGGGAACTGAACTTTGAAGTTACACTTTAAACAGAAAATAAAGAGGCTACCTAGCAGATCCCTGGTAGTTCTAAGATTACATATTTATTTTCCAGATAAAAGAATAAAACTTTACTGTCCATTTAATGAATGGGAATACACAGGGCTGTTTCTGCCATGAGGCGGAATGAGGCGGCCTCAGGCGGCAGAATCTGCGGTCCTGAAGGGGATGTCTTAGAGCGGACGATACGCGCTAATGAGGAGGCGGCCACCTAAGGTTTGCCTTAGGTGGCGGAGAACCCAGAATTGGCCTCGGGAATACTTATCATAACAACAATGTACATTCTTTCACATACTGGGTCACCTGGAGGACCCGGGAGTCCCGGTCTGCCATCTCTGCCTGGGGCACCCTATACGACAAAGTAAAAGCAAACAAGTCATAAAATTAACAGTTAGAAATACATTGACCCGATTGATACAGTGCAGAGAAAATGTTACAGAACTTCCACCCATTGATTGAACTAAGATGATTCAGCCTTTGGCACCAACACCATTCATAGAAAAGTAGCTGCCATATAGACTATTGTAGTGCAGAGGTAAATAAAGGACAGGCTGTGCCTGGTAACGGGTAAAAAGATAGAAGGGGCAACAGTGCTTCACCGATTCTTTTCATGATCATGTTTATGCCTATCCTAGTCAGCAAACACTGTTAGTATGGAAACCCCTTTAGGAGGACAGGTGGCTTTAGTTATTGGGATATTTCTGTTAAAAGAGGTACTTTGAACTTAAAGTGGAACTTTCAGCAAGTTAGATGAGTCTAACCTGCTGATAGCCCCCTAGAGCCCCAGGGATGCTGAGGAGGAATATATGTGTGGTACCTTCCTCCTTGGTGCCGATCTCACACTGTTAATTGCTGTAAACTCCATTCCAGAGCACCGTTAGGAGCAATGCCATATCATCCTGCCCACCCATTCCATTAATTATCATTAGAAGAGGCAGGTGGATGACGCGGAAGTTGCCCAGGAGCAGAGTGTACCCCAACTAACAGTGTGGAACCGGAGCTGAGGAGGAAAGTAACTCACATACCTTCCTCCTCAGAGTCCTCAGCGCTATAGGGGGCTATCAGCAGGTTAGATTTGTCTAGTACCCCTTTAACCTATACCTACAACTCCTCTTGAGTAAGATGCCAATTAAAAGTGCTTTGGCTCTTATATATGAATACAATCACATACTTGCTTAATTTAAACTGCCTCCACCATTGGTTTCTCCAACTTATGTCAAAAACATTTTATCGAGTATAGAAGTTGATGTCTTAGTCTTGTTTGGGGGACTGTCATTATGCATTAAAAAACATCTCCTTACCAGTACAGTTCTTCTTTTCTTGTGATGGAAAAAAAGATAAAAACCTAGGAAGTTTTAGCACCTTTTCCTTTCCTCTGTAAATAATGATGTATCACAGAACGTAGATCTTATTGTATGTGTCATACGCTGCTCCCTATTTATGCTGTTATTTTCTAGAACTACAGGGTTTTGTCAGACTAATTAGTGGATGGCTTCTATGTACAAGGGAGTGACTGTAAGCAAGCTAAAAAAACAAAAAACATAGATGCCATTTTATGAGGCTTATTAAAGAAGAAGTCCAGCAAAAAAAATTTTTTTTAAATTTAAGTATTGTATTGCCCCCAAAAGGTATAGAAATCATCAATATACATTTAATACGGGAAATACTTACAAAGTACTTTTTTCCCTGCACTTACTACTGCATCAAGGCTTCACTTCCCTGATAAAATGGTGATGTCACTTCCTGGATAACATAGTGATGTCACTTCCTGGATAAAATGGTGATGTCACTTCCTGGATAAAATGGTGATGTCACGACCCGACTCCCAGAGCTGTGTGGACTGTGGCTGCTGGAGAGGATGGTGGCGGGGGACACTGAGGGACACAGGGCACTGGAGGGACACTGAGCATTCCTCTGCCATCATCCTCTCCAGCAGCCACAGCCCGCACATCTCTGGGAGTCGGGTCGTGACTTTACCATGTTATCCAGGAAGTGACATCACCATGTTATCCAGGAAGTGACATCACCATTTTATCCAGGAAGTGACATCACCATTTTATCCAGGAAGTGAAGCCTTGATGCAGTAGTAAGTGCAGCGAAAAAAGCACTTTATGTGCATTTCCCATAGCAAGTTATTATTGGTAATTTGTATAACTTTTGGGGGGAAATGCAATACTTTTTTCCAGACTTCTCCTTTAAAAATGGGCAGAACAATACAGTTTCACTACATCACTAGAGCCATGGGTTGGTTGCTTTGTTTCTTTCTGAATGTGGTTACATAGTTTTCCTTTTAAAACTACAGGTCTTTATGACAATCTAAGATCATATTAATATGTCAATTATAATAAATAAAGATGAGCTCTGGCAAGTCCAATGGTAAGGGAAATTGGTTTTATCAAACAGATAATTCTTATAATGCTAATGGATAATTTTTCACATTATTAAAGAGGTTGTGCTGGCTTCAGATTAATGACCTCCTCCTGCTCAGTTCTGTGATTAGGGCGTGGAGAAAGCCAGCAGATTGGAAAAACAGACTGGAATGGAAGATTGCCCGGCAGGACCACTAGCTGGAAATAGGGCCTGTTTACACTGAGGAAAAGAGGCAGAATTTCAGGTGGTGTCCACGGTGTGGGCTCCGCTTCCAGTTCCGCCTCTTTTGCTCAGTGTGAACCGGCCCTATTTCTCTTGTGGTTCACAAAATGCATCTCTCTATATTCTGTAAATATTTCCCTACACTGAGTCTTACAGATATTTCAATGTCAGAAAATTGCTGTAAAAAGGGTATGTTAAATTATCCCTCTTCGTGCTCTTACTCTGCTTTCACTTCCTGCTTTGGGTGAAGGGCAGGCACCTTCACAGTCATTGGCTGGCCAGCAGCACTGTGGTCCTCTGCACTCTGTTGTTCTGTGTTGTGCTCTGCTATGCCAGGTCACATCCTGACAGCTCCATAGGGCTTGGAGCTGTCAGTGTGAAGATTGATTTCTGCAGATAAGGTGGACAGGCAGAGGACCATTGCAAAGTTTCTTATTTTATTTTTTAATGACCTACTATTTTAGTTGTTGTGATGAGAATACCCCTCGAACTGGCTTTAACAGGTTTTACTTGGTTTACCCCCGACAGGAAACTGTGCAGTTTTTTCTTTTTAATGTGGTATTGTCTTCACAGCTCCCCATCTTCATCTCCATCTCCATCTTTCCTAAGAGAACATATCTTCTGCTGTCTTGGGAGGCTTATCTGGATCTTGTCTCTAAACTCTAGCCCTGTCCCCTGAGTGATATCCTCCTCACTTATGCCATATAATGTCATACATAAATATCTATATTGGGATATCTAGGATAGAATGAGGTGTGTTTAAAGAGGAGGACAAACATACAACAAATACATTTTTGGTGGTTTTAGAACTGGAGTAGACAGATGATATATGTAGCACTGATATATGTTTCTTCAGCATTTTCCCTTTTTAGTTTTCTGATATCACAAAACCCCTTTAAGCAAAGGGACAAAACAGATGGAGTATATTTTTCTAATTCAAGTGTCTCACCACTCACTTGTGCACCTGGGGGTCCTGGCAATCCTGGAAGACCCTGCGGACCCTAAAAAAGAAAATATACATATATAACACTTCCCAGTCTAATCATGCTAGGTATATTAACATATAATATGAATAAATAGTATTTATTCATAAGAAACATCAAATAATATTAGTATTTTAACCCTACATAATGTATCACTCTGAATTAGGAATAAATCACTTAACAATTAAATAATATGTACTTAATATAATGCCATGTAAATGATTATATTGTCAAATAATCCATAAACTCTATACATAATCTTTAACATTTACCTGTATACCTGGAACTCCTGGTGGTCCTACTGGGCCCTACACATAAAAAAATTATAAAAAAAATGTAGGTATTCAAGAAATTCAAAGGATAAACATTTGAACATTCCTTAAAGGTGAAGTCCGGCCTCCCTCTTTAAAAAAAAAAAAAAAAAAAAAAGGCAGGACCACGGGGTCAAGTAACAAAAAATGTTAAAGGGGTTATCCAGCGCTACAAAAACATGGTCACTTTCTTCCAGAGACAGCACCACTCTTGTCTCCAATTTAGGTGCAGGTTTTGCTACTCAGTTGTATTGAAGTGAATGGAGCTTAATTGCAAACCGCACCTGAACTGGAGACAAGAGTCGTGTTGTTTTTGAAAGAAAGTGGCCATTTTTTTGTAGCACTGGATAACCCCTTCAACTCACCGTTCTCCATGCCTCTTCAGCCTCTCCCACCGGGTTCCGGGATCTCCGGCGCTGCACACATCAAGACCCGGCTCACACAACTTGCAACTCCAGTCACTGATTGGGTGAGCGGGCTGTCCATCAGCCGGGACAGGCATTTTCCCCGAGTCATGATGTCATCACAACTAGGGGAAAAAATTGCCTTCTGGCAGGAGTCCTGTGGCCGGTCCTGACAGCATGGGGGGAGGTAAGTTATTACTCATTATTACATTGTCTTCTGCCCCTGCCGGCTGCTGTATTTTTGAAAATTGAAAATGAATAAGAAAGTAAATGTCCTGCCAGCTTCCTAATGTTTGAGTCAACCTATATTCTCTGGAATGGAGTGAGCAAGGAGGCAATCATAATGCTCATCATACACTGCACTCATCACTCTGCTTATTTCATAAAAAGAATGGGGCTTGTTTTACATAGTGCCTCTTGGCAGAGCTTACTTCAGACTGATTTATATATCTCCTATTTAAATCAATAGTCAATCCGTATGCGGAACGTTTCTAAACTTCCATTAGAGGTGGCTGCCGGCGGACAGAATTGTATTATTTTACACTTAGAGCATGAAGGGAAACATAGGATTTTTCTAGTTTAAAAAAAAAACAAAAAACTAAGCCCCCAACCCCTATAAAGGTAAGTCAAGACTTTGCAGGTGAAATTTACTTTAAATGGATAAGGCACAAAACAAAATATATTTAAAAGAAGTTTTCTTAAAAGAATTACTCTGTTTGTATTCAGCTTTTAGCTACACAAGCAAAAAATAAATAAAAAACCTCCACTTCTACAAAAATACTTTTAGTGGATCAAGTGGTTTGAGCGCAGTAATGCCGATGGCCTATGTAACACCAAGAAGTAAAGCAAAAACAAACTGATTAAAACCTCTATGCTAATATCTAGTTGGATAGTTTTGATTTTACAGAAAGTAGAACCAATTTAGAAAGGTATGAATAAATATGAAGTTGATTCTCGTCTATGACGGGAATGAACATATTAGGTCAGTGGATAGCAACAAAACATTTACTTAAAGCGTAACTGTCATTTCAGGGCCATTTTTCTGAAAACATTAAATATCAACAGTACAAGCGATTTTAAGAAACTCTGTAATAGGTTTTATGTACCAAAAGAGTTTCCTTCTGTACTGAAAAAACAAACTCCCAGCCTCCCCCCTCACATCAAATGAAGCAGGATTTCTGTCTCCATTATGTGGCTATGGAGGGGGGAGGGGCTGTTAGGAGTGACTGAGCACGGAGCAGCCCTGCACAGCACAACACCCTGCAATCTTCTCTCAGTAAGTTCATAGATAAGCACTGACCTTTCTGACCCCAGAATCCAGCGTTTTAGGTGCCCTGAGAGTCTACAAACAGCTGACCTTCATGTCACCTCTTCCTGCTCCCTCATCTCCCCCAGCCCCTCCCCCCTTCATAGGCTTACAATGGAGAGAGCAGAGGCCGTCTTCACTGGCTTCTCTGTAATGAAGACGTGTTTGCCTGATAATGCACAGATAAGAAGTCAGGGGGGGGGGGAGGCTGGGAGATTGCTTCTTGAGTACAGAAGGAGGCTTTTTTGGCTGATAAAACCTATTACAGAGTTTCTTAAAATCGCTTATACTACTGATTTCTGCAATAAAAAAAAAACATGACAGTTACACTTTAAATAAAAAAGAGAAATGTGTTTAAACCTAGAATATAGAGGAGGAATGCTATAAGCCCTACTACTTTTAAAATGCCTCCAGCATGTTGAAACTTAAACTGCAGGGAAGTTTGGGGAATGTTTATACCAAACTAAAAGATGTAAAAAAAATATATAAAATGTATCTTTAACTTTCCACCAACCCCCAGCTTTTCTCGTTCTTCAGAAAATGCAAGGAATAAAAAAGAGTAACTAAAAAAAATTTTCTGTGCAGAACATTTTGTAATGCTACCAAATTCTGATAATATCTGAAATTAAAAAATAATTTTATAGTGATCTTATAGTGTTTTTCAGGATAACTGTATTTTTTACTTTTTTTTATTAAAAAGTGTTGGTACCATGCAATCACCTATTGACTTACCTGGGGACCTTCGGCAACTACCCCAGGTGATCCTGGCTCTCCTGGAGATCCTTGTACACCTGGCAAACCTCTTTCTCCCTGGTAAATTCAAATATCAAAGACATAAGGGCTACATTACAGGAAGAAGATGGTCAACAATCAATAGCTAGCAAAAATTCAATGGATGAGTGAGAAAGTCTAAATGGGACCAAAAAGTCATAAAGTCCCTGAGAAAGCATCCGATGAATAAGAATGAATTTTGGGTGTTTTTTCTTCTTCTTTCTATGGCTATGTTCCCACAATGTTCTATTTTTGGAAAGAGCAGTGATTGTTTTCCTTTAAAACAACGGCCGTTCTTTTCGTACTGCAATGAAATGCATTGAAGTCATTGGAACAGCGGCTGTTGTTTGCACACAATGTATTGTGCGAAAACAATGGCTGTTGTTCCATTGACTTCGATGAAAAACAACTAACCGTTCTTTTCAAAAATAGTACGTTGTGTCAGATTTTTTTTTTTCAGAAGTGAAAGCTATTCCCCGCAAAGGATGAAACTCTTTCTAGAAATTTAGAGCATACCCCCTGCACCTCCTATGATTTTCCTTTTACTCGTAACTCTGAGTAGTAAGTTGTATCCCCCTATTCCTCCTCCTTCAAGTTTCTTGTTGAGTGAGAAGGTTTGTAAATATTTAAAGGCAGCCTGCCAGTAGACAAAAGACATTAGAGTGCTGGAAGGTGACCGCGATAACTTTTTACACTATATCTATATCTTATGAATTCACATGTACACGTTTTATATTAATAAAACACAAAAACTAACCATAGCTACACATCCATGTAGTCTTTTTGCATGTTTCTATAATATTAAATAACTTTCCATAGTTAAACCTACCTTTGGACCCCGTGGGCCAGGTGCACCAGGTATTCCATCTGGTCCCTGAAAAATACAAAGTGGGACCAAAAATTATGAGAATTCTTGGAAAGTCAATTTTGATATTATTATACGTTTGGATTTTAGGAAATTCTACCATTATGAGAAAAAATGTAATACAGGTACTGTTATGTATGGAGTCAAGCCATTTATTTTTAGCAGCCAATTTAGTTTTTAACTCATACAGATCTAAGCAAAAACATTAATAGATAAGAGTTTTATGATTAAAAGGAATCTCTCACCAGTCAGCTGCATATCAAACCACTGGTAACAATAAATAACATTTAGGACACTAATACCAAATGCAACTTATATTTTGCTGTCTCTGCAGTGAAAGCTTTGAAAATCAACTTCATAGTAACATAGTAAAATAGTTAATAAAGTTTTAGAGCAGAAGAGAGGTGCTTCCTTGTGCAATAAAAAACAGAGAAATAAATATATCCTATCAGGGTGCTTATGAAACATACTCACCTGGAAGAGTTTTGCAAGGTATAGGCACAACTCTATTGAAGGCATAAACAGATATACACCGCAGGTGTTCCGAGGGGTGACACCACCAGAGGTGGGAAGTAGACATGCAGCGAAACCACTGGACCAAGGATAGCCTCAAAGGGTGGATCAGTGCAGATGTAATATAGTTCCAGGATACAAATACAAGGACCGTCAGAAGATGAAGTCAAATGAGATACAGGAAACAGATCACTGATCTCAGTGAGACGAGCCAAGGAGAACACTGTTTGCTGCTGGTGGGCCAAAAACGCATTGCCAATAAAAAGAACAGTTTGACTTCATCTTTTGACGGTCCTTGATCTTATTTGTATCCTGGAACTATACTACATCTGCGCTGATATTAGGAAGCAGGTCACGCGCCCGGCATCCAGCTCTGTCGAGGCGCGCGACTCCGCTTTCAGAGATGTGTCCCTCACTACAGGCAGGGCCGGTTGCCAAGGGCGTGCTGACGACACCCCTGGCAGCCGCTCTGGACTTCCGATTGCGTGCGGCGTCCGGAGACGTCGTTGGTGTCCTTAGTTATCAGCAGGGCTGGTAGCTGGGGGCACGCCGTCGGCGTCCCTGACAGCCTGCTGTACGTCATCAGGTGTTATGTGACTATGTGACTTCATCAGGTGTTATGTCAGTGACTGACAGCTTACCTGGCCAGTTAGCTGTCAGCACTTAGCCTTCTGCTCACTATAAGTTTCAGCCCCCAGCATTTTCCCCTTGCCTGTCATAGCGCCTAGTTCCTAGTGCCTTAACCTATAAAATCTCCTGACCATGTTACCTAGTGATTCTGACCTCTGCATTCGCTTTTTGGATTCTGATTTTGTACCTTGCTGCCCTTTTGTTACCGACCCTGACACTGACTTTGCTATTATTGTGTTAGTCCGTCTTGTCTTGTTTTTTTTTGCACGTGTTACAGCATAGGAAACGTCGCCCAGTTTTCTGCAGTTATCAAGAACTGTTGTGGCAAGAAGGTAGGGCCAGCTGGGGCGGGTGCCAGTGGCAGTGTCGCACTTGTCTGTTGTCTTCCCACACCCCTACCAGACAGCTGATCGCCCCTTTGGGGCTTTCATTGGTCCAGTGGTCTTGTTCAGATCACACTGCTGCAGTTAATAAAGTAGAAACAAGAGTCCATCAGCTTCAACCTAGAGAAACTCTACTGTGTTGATCCAGATGAAGGCAAAAACCCCTATGAGGCAGATAATAATTGCCCCATCACAGGAATAAAATTACTTCCAATGGCAATCAGAATAATGCCTGGATCAACGTGTCACCAGAAATCTAATAGCCAAAACTAATGCCCATTGTAATATTATATTTTTTAAGAAAAGACATCCAGGCCTCCCTTGAGCTTGTTTGATGTGTCAGCCATAAACATCATGTGGCAGAGAGTTCCACAGTCTCACTGCTCTTACAGTAAAGAATCAGCATCGATGCTGATGGTGAAATCTTCTTTCCTCTTGATGTAGAGGATGCCCCCTTGTCATGGTTACAGACCTAGGAGTAAAAAGATCACTAGAAAGATCTCTGTACTGTCCATTCATATATTTGTACATTGTGATCAGACCATCCCTAAGGAGTTTTTTTTTTCTAAACTAAATAACCCCAAGCTTGAACCTGTCTTGGCACTGTAAGGGCCCTATTACACGGGATGATTATCGTGAGAAAAATCGTTATATCGTTCGAATTTAAATGATAATTGTTCTGTGTAATTGCAGGCAACGATCGAAAAATCATTTGTATGCCGTTGATCGTTGATTTAGGGCCCTATTACACAGGACGATTGTTTTTTGAAAATTCGTGAAAACGTTCGAATTTAAACGATAGTTTTTCTGTGTAATTGCAGGCAACGATCGAAAAATCATTCATATGTCGTCAATCGTTTATTTAGATCTGAACCTAAAATTATCGTTAATCCTTCGCTAATCGTTCGCTGTAATTCCACGTTTGTTCGCTCAAGTTCCGTATTTTTTCACTAATCGTTCAACCGCACATTGCACATTGTTTTTCTGAGATCAGAAGGAATAAACGATCGCAATAACGATCGCAATACCGATCGTATCTAACGACAATCATTTTGTGTAATATGGTGAACAATTTCAGATTAACGATAAACCCTCTCATTTGCGATCGTTTATCGTTAGTTGTTAATCGTTAAAAATTGCTCCGTGTAATAGGACCCTAACCCACCCATTCCCCTAATGACCTTTGTCGTCCTCCTCTTCACTCACTCCAGTTTAGCTGTGTCCTTCTTATATACCGGTGCCCAAAACTGTCCACAGTATTCCATTTGTGGTCTGACCAGTGATTAATAAAGAGGCAAAACTATGTTCTCATCTTTAGTATCTATGCCTCGTTTGATGCATCCTACTATTTTATTATGCAAACAATATAGTGGAAGAAGCTGAAAGCACTCACCGCTCTAATGCAAGAAGTCTTTATTTCGTGGTAGGTAAAAACGTGGACATTAGTCCTGCAGGACGGCAGATGCTATATCCTATACAAACAACATTTTCATGACGGCCATTTCGCGCGCATGCGCGCTTCGTCAGACGGCTGACGAAGGTCCAGATTCTACTATTTTATTAGCCGTTGCTCCAGGAATTATTCTGATTGCCATTTGGAGTCAGGAAGGAATTTTCTCCCTGTGATAGTTCGGTCTTAGCTTCCATCACCTAGCCCTAATTGCAAATTTCCTGCATGCACCATGAATAGTAATCTTGGAATGCATGCCAAAATTACCAATTTATCAAGATTGGGAAAGGGAAAAGAGAGGTGTGCCACCCATGGCACTTTAGGGTGTAGCATTGCCTCTCTGACTCTTTAGATTTGGTAAATAAAGTCGATTTTTGGCGGTGTGTTACGAAATTATGAGCAACTGATTCACATGTCAGGTATATTATATAGATATATTTCTACAAAAAAAAACCAAAAAAAACCCCCCCCAGGAACCATACAATCAATAACATGCTATAGAAATGCCCTTTGGATAGCAAAGTGAAGCAGAAATGCTTACTGGTTCCCCTGGTAGTCCAAATCCTGGTGGTCCTGGTTCTCCTTTAGGACCTGGAGGTCCTTCAGGGCCACCGGAATCCCCCTATGAAATAACAAAACAATCAAACACTTTTACATGTTTTTTAGAAGGAAAGCTCAAGCATCTTATTTAAACATTATATTGCAATAAAGATTTTTTAGATATAGATAAGATTTTTTTTATCATTTATATTAGAAAAAGATATCATTATTTTGTACCTTTCTCTGAGGTTTAACATTGTGGTCTATTCATTATTTATAAAGCTAGCACATAAAAAGCCACAAGTACAATGGAACGCTAAGAACGGTAACCAGAAAATATCAATATTTAGGTGAAATTTTGTTCTGTATAACCTAAACACAAGAAGTAAACTTTGTGATGATATGAACAAAACAGTTATTGTTGTAACAAAAGTGGGTGGTAGACATTGTTAAACATGTGAAAGAAAAATTTCTTAGCAACTATTACTGAGTGAATGTTTTTTTTTTTACTCCTAATTACATCTTAGTCATACAATGTTCTTACATCTCATTCTATAATATTTTCAGATTAACTATAACAATGAATCACTCATCGAGCAATCTCAGTACAAAAAGATGTACTAAATATGCAAGTAACTTCGAAAACTTCTCTGTCTCTGCATACATTGTAAAAGCAAACTTTTTTTTTTTTTTTTGCAATGTGTGCATAGATAGCTGTTGTTTTTTTTTTCCATGGACTGTACCAATATATTCACACATAGTATTTTAGTCAGTATTTTTTAGCCACAATTAGTTGTGGAACCAACAGAGAAAAATTATAATGGAAATATTTGCATAATTTGGCTATGTTCCCACAATGTCTTTTTTTTTTTTTTGGGCTGTTTGAGTTTGAATAACTACTGTTATTTCATAATGACGGCCATAATTTGTGCAAAAACAGCAGTTATTATAAAATAACAGCTGTTATTTGGACTCAAACGGCCAAAAAAAGACTTTGTGGGAACATAGCCTATCTGCGTTTTCAACCAGCTCCAGGTTTGGTTGAAAAAATACTGACCAAAATACTGAAGAAAATACTATGTGTAAACATAGCCTAACAGTAGAACATTGTTAGATAAGACAACTGACATATTTTGCTTTTATTTGTAAACCGAGCCTCTAAGGGAAATAGAATAAAGTTAACTAAGAAAAACATACTTTTTCTCCTTTGGTGCCTGATTTTCCAGGTATTCCGTGTTCTCCAGGTAATCCCTGTTGTGCAATGTTGGTTTTAAAAAAAAAAATGAAAGAGAAAAAAGTTATCAACAGAAATCTGCCAGTCACTTAATCCCCAAATCCTATTGTAATATTTAAAGTGACACTGTCACCCCCTTTTTGGATTTTGACTGCTCTCTACTGGTGTAAAGGGTAAATGTTACAGCTTTCATTACTTATTTTTTTATCACATCTCATGGTGCTTGTTCTGGTAAAAAGTCGTTTTTATCCCCGGTGGATTGGTAAATGTGGGCGGGGCCTCGTGGCCTATGTGCCACATCGCTCCACCCCTAGCGCCACTTAGCCCCGCCCCCATCATTGCCGCATAGGCACCGCCACCTCAGCAGCTATTGGAAGGGCCATCCTAGAGCTCTAGGCCCCACCCCCTAGATTGTCCCACACCAATGGCCTCTGAGGGGGCGGGGCCATTGTGGCATGAGTTTAATTACTAAAAATGCCCGTCTTTATCAAACAACTGACGTTTTTTCATGTAGAAAAGACAGTGTGGCAACATAGCCAAATAGAGAACATTGTTATATCGGAAAAACAGCTATATACTGTATTTCACTCAATTTTCTGGCTGCATTTTGGTATTATATTACTGTGTGTAAGCATATCCTTACAGCAAATACATTGTGATATGTATAAATAAAAATATACATACTACTTCTCCTGGTTCCCCTTTTGGTCCTGTAGATCCAGGTTCTCCTTTTGACCCCTAAAACATTTTAAACTGTATCAATAATTGTAGATAATTGTAAATATATTGCATTACTAAAACCAAGAATCCAATGACATAATATATATATATATATATATATATATATATATATATATATATATTCAATTATTTAAAAAAATTGATGTATTCACTAAAATGAATTGTTATAGTTTCTAGAAGCCTTTCAAATTTACAATATGAAAAACTGGGTACATTTATTGTTATTGATTATCTAGAAGGCTAGATCATTGTATTTTTATGTTTAGAAAAAGTATATAATCATACCTCAATACCAGGAGCCCCTGCAAATCCTGGCAATCCTGGATGCCCTGGTTCACCCTTATATAAAATCAAGTAAACATAGAGAAAATATATTGTATGCATAAAAAAAAAAAAAAAAAAAATATATATATATATATATATATATATATATATATTCATCAATAAAATAATAATGTACTAATATAATTCATCAACAGAATACAGCCTTACAGTCTGCATACAATGTATGCAGATCCATTTAGTACATTCAGACAGATCCATTTAGTTCATTCTAAACAATGGCACAAAATTTATTTTGGTTTAACTAAAGAGTTTTGTTACTTTGAATTTAAATGGATATTCTGGAAAAAAAATTGTTTTCCCTTATCTACAGGATAGAGGAAAAGTAGGAGATCCCCGGGATCCGACCCCTGAACTCCCCGGCATTCTCCATATCTGACCCAGCCGGCTCTGTTATCAATAGATCTCCGCATCGGCACGGAAAGAGACAGAATCCTGTGGATAGGGGAAAAGTTATTCTTTCCTGGAATACCCATTTAAGATACGCAACATATATTATATTGGTCAGTATTTTGCTGGATTTGGCCCAAAACACTGCAGAGGTACATAGGGTTCCATTGTACTTTTATCTGTGTTTGGGTTCCATTACCGTTATTGGCGATACAAAATACTGACTTAGGTCACGTTCACACTACGTATTTTCACAATAAACATCAGCCATTGTTGCAGATTGTTGTTGCCGTTGTTTATTGACAGTGTGGCACAACAGCCATACAAAAGTTAGTTGATGGCCGCCATTTAAGGGCAAATAATTGCCGTTATTTTAAAACAACGGCCATTGTTTTGAAATAACGTCTGTTATTTGCAGTTAAATGACGGCCATCAACTAAATTTCAACAGTGTGTGAACATAACCTTTCTATGCACAGGATAGTAAGTTGGACACACACCCAGGAGTATAGACCCTGTAGTAAGAACAGTACAGTGATCCCTCAACTTACAATGGCCTAAAGATACAATATTTTCAACATACAATGTTTTTTTCTGGACCATCGTAACTTGAGACCAGACTCAACATACAATGTTACAGACAGTCAGGATCTGCGGAACATGTAAATAACTAGATGATCAACCAATGAAACTGGCCATTTTACTGGTAAATCCTCAGTATTAGTGAATTGCCTGCACTGGTTGGCTGTCTGCTAGTGATTCTCTGAGTATAGTGTGATACTACATGTCCTGTGCTGCTCTTTACTTGGGCCAGTTTTCCATAGAATTTTGTTCTCAACATACAATGGTCATCCTGGAACCAAGGGGTCAGGCCGGGGTCGGGGGTTGACAGTGATTCGGTGAGTATACGGCATCACACTTCTGGGGTAGGGGGAACACAGGGAAGGGGACCATTCACTTAAATAACACACATTACAAAGTTGTATAACTTTGTAATGTATGTTATTTAGTGAATAAATGTTAAACACCACACTACCCCGTTAAAATGACCACCATCCTAAAAGCCAGCTGTCAACCAGCCAAAGAAAAGCAGTGTGTAAACATAGCCTTAAAGTCTGTGGAAAAAGGGCACAGAAGGCTTTTTTTCCATAGCTATTATTGTAGCACATTATTAGATTCAAAAGATGGCTGTGTTTTATATCTATTTTGCTGTTCTACAGGGGGTGTAACTAAAAAGAGCTGGGCGCCATAGCAGACTTTTGATTGGGCCCCTCCTCTCCCCCATCCCCCTGTTTGTTAGCCCTCCGCCCAGTAGATAACATCTTACATAGTGTCCCCCATGGTAGGCATCTCCCGTTGTATCCCCCCTGTAGGTAATGTCCCCCCCAAATAGGCATCTCCCCTTGTATCCTACCCCCCCACCCCACCCCCAGTACATGGGGGGAGATTTATCAAACATGGTGTAAAGTGAAACTGGCTCAGTTGCCCCTAGCAACCAATTAGATTCCACCTTTCATTCCTCACAGACTCTTTGGAAAATGAAAGGTGGAATCTGATTGGTTGCTAGGGGCAACTGAGCCAGTTTCACTTAAAACATGTTTGATAAATCTCCCCCATAGTGTCTGCCATATTAGGCATCTCCCTTGGTAGTATAATGACAGCTCAGAAGGCGCAATGTATTGCAGGGATAAGCCCCCTAATGCAGCAGGCCCCGTAGCAGCTGCTACATCCGCTATAGTGATAGTTACTCCCCTGCTGTAATATTTTGGTTTTATTTTACTGTGTGTGTGTGTGAACATTCTGTAACTTGAATGGGAACTGTAAATTTCACTGGATTGATTAGAGCACTAGTAGTTTCCTTATCAAAAGCAATAGTAGGCTATGTTCACACAATGTATATTTTCGTATAACTACGGCCGTTGTTGCTGATTGCAGCAACGGCTGTGATTAATACGAAAATATACGTGCCGTTGCCGCCTATGGAATCCTGGCCGGAGTGTATACACATGGTATATACTCCGGCCGGGATCCCTAGCGGCGCAGCAAACAATTGACATGTCAGTTTTCTGCGGCTGCTAATAATTGAATAGTGGCCGCAGAAAACACTGCCAGTGCACACTATAGAAAGAGCAGCCGCGGCCGCTCACTCAGTAGTGTGCAGTGAAGCGTTCTGATGCAGACGTGCAAGGATGTACCCGCATCAGAACTCTGCTGTCCTAAAGATCATACGCCTGGTACTGCAGTACCGGCCGGATTGATCTTTTAAGAGAACGTCCGTTCCCTGACCCGGTCAGGTCACGGAACAGCCGGTCTCATACATTGTGTGAACATAGTCGTAATCTGTAACAGGTGTGACCAGGCCTCCCACATTTCCATTTTAGTTCCCATATCTTACTTTTATTCCCTGCTCTCCTTTGGCTCCAGGTTCTCCCTTCCATAAAAGAAAAAAAAAACAAAAAAAAAAAACATAAAATTCCAAGTTGTAATTTTGAAAACTCCTTTTAACAGACACACAGAGAATAATTCAATGTAAACGTAATCCACAATACAGAGCCACAATCAATTTATACACACACATTTTATATGATACTTGCCATTAATATTACATAATGAAAAATTATTATGCTGTGTTTGGTGAGCCTTAAATGGTTTTAAAACTCTGTCTGGAAGCATAAATCTGATATATTGATATTTAACCAATGACACCATCTATGTTTGGAAAAATTATGCCTATTTGCCTGTAGTTTTCTTCAATCAGCAATGATATAAATCACAATCACATTGCTTAAGCTGAAGCTCTCTACTGTACATGCTTTTTTTTTTTTTACTTTTTATTCCCACTATATAAAGTCTGACCAATCTTGGCATCAGTATTACAAGATGAAACAAATGTTTCTATGTTTAAAGGGGTGCTCCAGCCAAAATCTTTTTTCTTTCAGATCAACTGGTTTAAGAAAGTTATACAGATTTCTAATTTACTTCTAATAAAAAATCTCAAGTCTTCCAGTACTTATCAGCTGCTAAATGTCCTGCAGGAAGTGATGTTTTCTTTTCAGTCTGACACAGTGCTCTCTGCTGCCACCTCTGAACGAGATAGGAACTGTCCAGAGCAGTAGCAAATCCCTATGCAAATCCTCCTGCTCTGGACAGTTCCTGACTGCAGACATGGCAGCAGAGAGCAGTGTGTAAGACTGGAAAGAAAACAAAATTTACAGCAGTGCATACAGCAGCTAAAATAGAAGTAAATTACAAATCAATACAACTTTCTGAAACCAGTTGATTTGAAAGAAATAGATTTTCGATGGAGTACCCCTTTAAATCCATTGCCAATCATTTACATTTTTTGTCTATCCTTTTGGTCTGTTTGTTTGGTTTCCAATATATTTAACAACAAAAACAGTTTAGTCTGCAGTGTTCTTCAAACATATGTTTACTGTGGGTGAGCCTTGCCTTACTCTTTAACATATCATCAAGACTTTTGCTACTCGATAAATAACGAAAGTCCATGTATGATGTAAAAAATAAAAAATGAGAGAACCCTATGAAAACTGATTAAAAATTGGCTCTCCACCGATCACTGCGCCTTTTGTGGCCACGCTTTCCAGCCACTTGATTCTTGAGTGAAGTCAGCAGGGGTGTGGAGGAAGAGAAGACCATTTTATAGGCCATCAGTCAAACCAGCTGATGTTGTTTTCCACTGAGGGTATATTTTACACATCAGTATATTTCACTATGCAAATTTGAGTATGTTATTTTTTATTAGCAATTCACAAATTTCCATCCATATTGCATCCATATTTTTTACTAATCTGCAAAAATGAATAATAATAATAATCTATTCACTATTTGCGGATCCATATTTTTTTCAGATCGCATCCGCAAAAATACAGATCCCGTAGGATTCTATTGGTGTGTCCGTGGAGAAATTTCAGTCAGCACTAGGGCCTGTCCTTTTTTTTTTTTTTTGCGGTACGGATCACAGCCCTGTACACAACTACGGATATGTGAATTGGGCCATTGAAATATATTGATCCTATTTTCGGTTCCGCAAATGCGGACAGAATTGCGGACGTGTGAACAGGGCCAAAGGGTATGTTTGTACACAGAGTTTCATTGTGTTAATGTAATGAAAGACATCTGGACGGCAATGAAATAATTATTGCAATGAAGTGATCAATTACTGCAATTAAATGATACATTCACATTGTTTTTTTATTGTGTTACTGCATGTGTAAACACAGCCTAAGAGGCAGGATAGCATTGTAAGTACTGATAGTTTTTAGCTGGTGTCGTGACTTTACATGGCTTTTTGCACCTCTCTTTTTTCATGTGGTTAATTCTTTTTTTCCCTGCGTCATTTCTTATTATTACACATAACTTAATATATGGACATCAAAAGAAAAAGAGGATTGTAGAGGGCACTCATCATTAAAAACTTAAATCTTTATGTAATATCTTCTAAAAAGCGCCATAGCCGGACGAGCATGGGGAAAGACGCCAGATCCTTCTAATCAGCGCAGCAGCGTGACAGTTGTTTCGCGTAATGTGGGTACGCTTCCACAGACGTCTACAGAGCGTCTGTAGAAGCGTCCCCATGTTACGCGAAACAGCTGTTACGCTGCTGCGCTGATTAGGAGGATCTGGCACCTTTCTCCATGCTCGTCCTGCTATGGAGCTTTTAAGAAGATATTAAATAAAGACTAAAGCTTTTAATGGTGAGTGCCCTCTACAGTCCTCTTTTTCTTTTTGAGGTCTACTACGTAAATTGCATTCATAGTAGAAGCGAGCACCCCATGTACGTTTTTCAACCAAGAACTCATACTCCCAGTCAAACTGAAACCATAGAGTATATCCACTGCAAGACTAAGTAGTGCAAGTGACTGTTTCTTTTCTTTATGCATTTAATGTATGGACATCTATGTTTGATTCATTTGCCTGTGTGGGATGGATGGGTTGTTACCAACATGTGGAGAGAATTTCAATAGCACTTTTAGAAATATATTTACTTAGACACTTGGTGATATATTTAAAGGGGAACTATCAGCAGGTTAGATTTATCTAACCTGCTGATAGCCCAATAATGCGCATGGGGCGCCAAGAAGGAAGGTATGTCTCTTACCTTCCTTCTCTGCTCCGTTCCCGTGGAGTTAGCAGCTGAATCCAGGGCTCGGTGCACGGTTAGGAGCACTGCCCCCCTCCCATTGCACCAAGGGGGCACGACGGGGGCAGGGTAGTGCTCCTACCGGTGCTCCAGGCCATAGATTCACCCATTATAAGATAGATACACAAGGGACACCTTTCTATAGTTCCCCTAGGGTACTTCTACTATTTGCTGCACACTAAAAGAATGAGTTCTAAGGGTGAAAGCAAAGGAGGACCCAATGATTTGGTAAAATATTCTATGGACAGATAAAACCAATCTAGAACCCTTTTGCAATGCATTGGTGATAGTAAAAGACAAAGAAAAGGACTCAAAGAATTAAAAGTGTTACTCACCATCAAAATTGTGGCCATTTTTATTGGGTGGCCATCATTTACCAACAAATATTCATAGAATAATATAAAATAATTGCCATTATTTATCGTTAAATGACCAATGTCCAATAAAAACATCTGTCATTTTGATGGCGTAAATCCTGTCCATGACATAGAGCATTTTTATTTAATTTAATTAGTTAAATATATATGAACATGGTATTAAAATATTCAAAAAATACAAATTTTGGTATACATGCACTTTTTACCCCCCAGAGATCCTGGATTTTTTTTTTATATTATACTGTCAAGGGTGAAAATAATGTTGACCACAAATGTAAATGACTAGCCACTGTCGGGATAACTACCTTCTGATAATACTGTAGAAACAAACTGGCCTAAGATTTCATAGATCCTTTTAAAAATGTATTAACAAAAATGCCTCCAGCCACTGGGACTGAGGGGGGGAAGAAAAAATTAGTTGTGTAGTTGCCATTGATTATTTCCTAATCAAACAATCTCTCAGTCATCTTAACTGTACATCACAGCAGTCGTTCTAAAATATGTGCAAGTAAATCCAATAATCCATAAAAAACACATTAAAAGTTTGAAACAGATTAATTGATTCCATTTCAGGGCCAAAAACATTAAATTTGAAACCATTCAAAAAAATGATACAATTGGTATCATAAATAACATGTCTCAGTTCTACTCACAGGGTCACCTTTCTCTCCTATTGTTTCAGATGCCGTCTGTAAGAGACACATAGTAAATAGTTATTCAACACAAATTCATAAACTGGATCAACTAAAATAACAATACATAAAGAAATTACTGAAATGTGATCTTTACGACTTCTTATATTTAAACACTTGTAATATTAGCCAGAGAAAACATATAGAGACCTGTTAAGATTTGCATTGGAGCTTAACCACAGATTTTAGAAAATGACAGACACCAAGTTCAACCTACAACCTTACTGTGTTGATCCAGAGAAAGGCAAAAATACCTTATAAGGTAAATGTCAATAGCCCCACACTAGGGGAAAATTATGTCACTACTTCAAATATGGAAATCAGAACAATTCAATGGGGCCCTGTAGAAATTGTCCATAGAAATGACTAGAGATGAGCAAATATTGTGCAACCTTGAGTTCTGAAGTTGAACACTCTGCATTCGATTACCAGTGGCTGTAGAAGTTGGATGCAGTCCTAGGGAGTCCTGGGAAACATGGATACAACCACCGGTAATCGAATGCAGAGTGTTCAACTTCAGACGAACCCAAGCTTGCACAAGATTAGCTAATTTGTAGAAATGACTATAAATAATTTAGCTGGGAATAGAAAATTGAATCAGGCTCCTATAGAGCCCCATGGTTACATTTAAAAAGGTATTCCCATACTGCTAAGATCGTTTCTTGACCCCCTTTTGTCCTGTTGGAGGTGACAGGGAAAGCTCCATAAGCTACACTGTATGTGTAACTCTGGGACCAACTTCAAATAATATATTAGGCTATGTTAACACAGTGTATAAACAACCGCCATTGCTTGACATGTTCCTACTAGGAATGGCCGAACCTGCCGATGATCCCCGCTCCACGGAGGTTTAAGACAGCGGGAATCATTGCCGAGAGTCCGGGTTCGTACAAACCCGAACCTTGGCATGTTTGGACCATCCCTAGTTCCTATGCCCGATATTACCATATCGGCTGCAGGAACTTCCTTTTATTTTAATTGGAATGCACATTGGGGTTAACTTGCAATCCAATTAACCATTGAAGTCCGTGCAATGTACGGCCGTCAGAATGGCCATATATTGTGTGAATAGAGCGGGAACAATGACCATTGTTCCTGCATTACTGGCCGCAAATAATTGACAAGTCAATTATTTGTGCGGCCATAGGGAACCACAAATACAATACAATGTGTGAACAACGGCTGTTGTTCCTATAGAGTTCAACGCAGTGCGTTATTTTAAGGCAAAAACGGTCATTGTTTTAATTGCCAAAGACGGTCGTTCTTGTCTTTGAAATATACACTGTGTGAACATAGCCTTAATATCAATAGGGAGCTGCGAAATGGCGAACAAACCACACCACAAACTGGGTAGAAGAGGTCAGGAAGCCAAGTTTTTGTGAAGTGGTAATACCCCTTTAAAGTCAAAGCATTGTTATTCTAATACAGCATATTTTTTGTGAGTTTGTAGTGTAGTTATTCCTTGTTGTACATTGTGAGCTATGGGCATCAGTAATAAGAATTCTTTTATCTCATCTCACCATTCATCTTTATAACTTTTTTAAACTAGATAATACCTATTCTCTTCATCTAATATACTTTTGTTCTGTATTGTCTGACAGTTTATAATAAAATCTTGACTGCCTTGCATAAACCCCCTGGCCACACTGATATTTCAATGCCATAAGGACATGTCATTCAGTAAATATGCTTTTCAGGACTAATGAAAATAACTTGGCCGGCTCTACCGTCAACCAAAAACCAACAACACCTCAATATGCACTTTGATCATGGACAATAAAAAAAAGTTTTACACCTTTGATTGAAATTCACGGGAATTCAGTTCTGCTAAGCCTCATCTAATTTTGTAATTATTATGCAATGATATATCTACAGGGAACAATTTACGTATTTGCCTCTAAATACGCCTGTCCATGGAATTGGATAGTAGACCTGATAACACCATATTAAACAGAAGAGATCTCAATAATAGGTTTTGTCTGAGATGTGAAGCCAGATGGAAATTGCATGAAATACAGATAAGCTTAACATATCGTTCCTGCCAACATGGAAGTCCCACCGTGGCAGTAATCACTACGCTGGCATCCTGCTCTTACAGCCAAACTAGCCAACTTTGTATTTACCTCCTGTATCTTCATCTCTTATATAGAACATTCTTATTTATCAATCTTTTTTCTGTAATGGAAATGTTCTACCAAGTTTGGATCATTTCATATGGCAGATCCCCCCCCCACACACACACACCTTCCCCTAATGTTGCAATGAATATACAAGTAGAATGAGACTATTTTCTCATGGCCTAGATTTATTAAATGGTGTAAACTGCCCATAGAAACTAATCACAGCTCAGCTTTAAAGTCTGGTAAAATGAAATCTGAGCTGTGATTGGTTGCTGTGGGCAGTTAAAGAGATACTCCAGACTATTTTTAGGGTATGGCCGGGGAAGGGGTGGAAATAGAGGCCGCTGGTCACTTAACTCCCCGATTCCAGGACTGGGTCCTGGATCGCACTGCCCTGTTCTTCCGTCCCGCGGCCGCTTCCTGATCTAAACTGAGGCTTGAGATGTGATGTCTCAAGGAAGCTCAGCCATTCAGCGGTCGTAGTGGGGTCCCGCCTCAGCCGCTGAATAGCTGACCTGCCTTGAGACGTCACATCTCAAGCCACAGCTCAAGCCAGAAAGCTTTCACAGGACAGAAGAACGGGGCGGCGTGATCCGAGACCCGGCGGCCTCTATTTCCACCACTTCCCCGGCTATACCCTAAAAATAACCCCAGCCCGGTGTACCTCTTTAACTCCAAATTATTATTATTTTTTTTACACTTTTTTCATAAGGAATTTTGTGCACAAATGTGGGTTCAATTTTAACATTATAATGTCTTATACCGTGTTTCCCCGAAAATAAGATGCCCTCCTAAAATAAGACACAACAATTACCCTACCAACTAGCCTAAAGTAAGGCATTCCCCAGAAAACAAGGCACCCCCTACTCTAAACTAGGACACCCCCCAAAAGTAAGGCCGCCCATTGCCGTCTACCACCACCCAGGACTCACCTAATCCCAAGTCCTGCTGCACGTTCCGCCGCCGCACGTCCCATCCCCGCCCATTTCGCCGCCATGTCCCGCAAGAATGTGAGTTTTCGTGGAAACATGGTAATATATATTAAAGGGATATATCTTTTTCTTTCAAATCAACTGGTTTCAGAAAGTTATTTAGATTGGTAATTTACTTCTATTTAAAAATCTCCAGTCTTTTAGTACTTATCAGCTGCTGTAAGAAAATTATGTTTTCCTTTTAGTCTGACACAATGCTCTCTGCTGCCACCTCTGTCCATGTCAGGAACTGTCCAGAGCAGCAGCAAATCCCCACAGAACACCCCTCTGCTCTGGACAGATCCTATCACGGACAGAGGTGGCAGCAGAGAATACTGTGTCAGACTGGAAAGAAAACACCACTTCCTGCAGAACACACAGCAGCTGATCAGTATGGAAAGACTGAAGATTTTTAATAAGAAATAAATTATAAATCTTTATAATTTTCTGAAAGCAGTTGAGTACCAAAGAATAAAGAGTGCTGATATTTATATTTAGCAATATAAATACCAGCATAACGTTATAGTAAGAGTACCAGCCAACCCTTACTGTCTAAGAGCCAGTATGTTACATACGAATGCATGAGAAGGATTATATTTTTATGGGAAATCCTGACAACTGTATATTTACTCATGTCGACTTCTTAAGAAACAACACAGTTATTTAGATGGTTTTATGATCATGAACCATGCAGAACAGCATCTACACCAGGCTATTTTGTTGTAAAATAATGATTTTACAGAAAGCCATTTGCCTGTATTTATTAGCTTTGTTCCTGCCTGCTCTGCTGGCTAGGCACTAAACCTTATGGATTTTATGGCACCTACTTCACATGCTGTACAATTCGAAACCTAATTTGCACTGTTACATAATTACCAATCCTGGCAGGCCGGGCAATCCTCTTGGACCAACGTCCCCCTACAAATCAAAACAATAAGAAAACAAGTGGAATAATCCTTCTATTAAAAAAAAAAAAAAAGGCATTTACCAAGTCACTGTAAGCTTAATAAAAAATCATCAAACTAATGTATTTGGAGCAAGGATGATAAGAGACGTAATTTCTATAATGAGGATGGGTTAACCGTACAAAACAAGAATAAACGACACATTAAACACTAATCAAGTTCCTGCATTGGACAAATTAGAATTCATCATAAATTTGCATTTGTTATGAAACAGCAGTAAACGTAATAAGGACGAGGCTGATAAGATCATTATTCTTCGCGGCGGCCGCCATTGTATTTACTGACCTTGTATGGCTTTAAATACACACACGTTACTCACGGACCTATAGCCCTAGTGATAAATTATACATAAGGCCGGTGATTCGAGTTAAAAACACGGCGTGAAGGGGCTTTGTGTGACTGGCACGTGACAAATCAAAGCGCCAAAAAGTAATTTGTGGTCTTCGACAAGCACTTTATTTTTCCATGTAAAGCACATTATTCCGCTGACACATCCGTACACCTTGGGTTTTTTGAACGTTACAAATGACAACATGTTTGGAAAACAATTTATCAAAAGTAGCTTACTGTAGTTATTTTAAAAATGCAAATGAGACCGCGGATTCAAATGCTTTGGGATGGAAACCAGACGTGTCTCAAAGTACAAATACAAAATCATTTGTCAAGTTTCATCTCCTTTATTATGGAAAATCATGTTCTTGCCAAATATAGATTTTTTTTTTTTGTATGGAAAAAGCAGGTCTAAAGCATTCTACCGATTTCCATTGATATTTAGGGTTTCCTCATGATACAATATTTTAGTAAATCAAATGTATTTATCCTCTCATTATTTAAGTCAAGACTAACTAAATGACATTGCTGCACATTGCTGGCTTACTCCATGGTGGACACAGCTTGTAAGCTTCTTTGATGTTGCTTCTTACTACACGGGTCATGGAATTAGTGAGGCAGGTCTATATTCCTGTTCCTGACCCAAATCTGTCTTGTTTTCATCAGCTAGCAATAGTTGGCACAGTAAGAGGTACATTTAGGTGAATGATGACTTACTTCTCTATATGACTGACTTGTTTATGATATATTTGTCATAAAGTAGGTGGACAGTATGTGTAATAGAGTTATGAAGGGGGACTAGAAGTCCCCCAGGGGGGCTTCTAGTATAAGTGTAAAAAAAAAAAAAAGTGTTGTTGTCAATAAAAAGCCCCATCCCCTAATAAAAGTCTGAACCACCCCCCTTTTCCCAGGTTATAAATAAAAATAAGTAAATAAACATGTTTTCTATCGCCGCGTGCGTAATCACCCGATCTATTAATTTATCACATTCCTCGGTAAACGGCGCAAGTGCAAAAAAAATCCCAAAGTGCAAAATTGCGCATTTTTGGTCGCATCAAATCCAGAAAAATTGTAATAAAAAGCTATCAAAAAGTCGCATATGCGCAATCAAGGTACCGATAGAAAGTAAACATCATGGCGCATAAAATGACACCTCACACAGCCCCATAGACCAAAGGATAAAAGCGTTATAAGCCTGGGAATGGAGCGATTTTAAGGAACATATATTTGTTAATTTGTGAATTTTTTACAGGCCATCAGATAGAAGAAAAGTTATACATGATATATATAGTTTTAATCGTAACGACTTGAGAAACATATATAATAAGTCAGTTTTACCCCAGGGCGAACTGCGTCAAAACAAATACCCCCCAAATAAACAAAATGCAGGGTTTTTTTTCAATTTCACCACACATTTTTTTTTCTGGTTTTCCAGTGTACTTTATGAAAAAAATCAGCCTGTCATTGCAAAGTACAATTAGTGGCGCAAAAAATAAGGGCTCATGTGGGTTTCTAGGTGAAAAAATGCAAGTGCTATGGCCTTTTAAGCACAAGGAGGAAAAAACGAAAACACAAAAATCAAAATTGGCTCTGTCCTTAAGGGGTTAAAGGGGAACAATCAGCAGGTTAGATAAATCTAACCAGTTGATAACCCCCTATAATGCTGAAGAAGATATGTGTGTTACCTTCCTCCTCTGTGCCGGTCCTGCGCTGTTAGTCGGAGCCCTGTTAGGAAGACTGCCGGGTCATTGGCCCACTCCTTCCAATGATAATAGAGAGAGGGGGCTGATAACGTGGTTGTGCTCCAGACAGTGCACCAGAGCAAGGATTACTCAGACTAACAGTGTAGGACCGGTGCCGAGGGGGAAGAAAAGAGACATACCCTCCTCCTCAGCATCCCGGGAGCTATACAGGGCTATCAGCCAGTTAGATTTGATCTGATGATAGTTTCCCTTTAAAGGGAACCTGCCACCCCCCGTGACGGGGCAGAGCCCGGATGACCCGCAGGTGCAGACCCATATATTTACCTCTTCTACGAAGTCCCGGTCCCAGAGCCCCTCCCGACGCTTCGGACAGGGATCTCTCGGCAGCGGAACAGGCTCAGGGACTTCGTGGAAGCGGTAAGTATATGGGTCTGCACCAGGGGGTCGTCCGGGCTCTGCCCCGGCATGGGGGGTGACAGGTTCTTTTTAAGTTTAGCTGCTTGTTGACACAATCTGAATGTGGCTTTCTTTCAGATCAATAACAGCTATACACTACAGTACGGATTGGTGGAAACGTTCCGCTGAAGTTTTGATAAGCATGTGTTCGGGGGAAAAGAACTGCTCTGTAGTCAAAAAATGGTGCACCCTATCCTTATCATGTATAACAGAAAAAGAAAACTCCAAATCATATCTGCTGCTTTTATTTTAGAAATGAATTGTACTGGTGAAGACACCGTAAACATAATAAAAAAAAAAAAAAAAATGTTAAAAGCCGGCAGACAGTGGTGAATTGTGCCCGTTCCTAAGAGACTATGTGAACATGTTGGCATTACGTTTTGCATTTACCTTATTAGATATGCATACACGCTCCCACATTGCTAATTATACACATCATAATTATGAACTAGAAGCCGGAATCATGAGCATTTCATTTAAAATTGTAAAACCTTATAGTATTCTATACACACACGAGTATGGTAAATCTATTGTTAACAAACAACAAAGCTGAAAAATGGCAATAAGGGAACCTATGTATGAAAAAGATGACAATAGCTGCATCGACATGGTGTTTTAATTCTACCGTGATTTACAGAATGACTTTATAGAGTTGAATAGAGTCACCCGTGGAGTAAAGTGCTGCCAGAAAAAGACATCACATTAACAAATAAACTAAGCAAAATTACAAGTACTAGACATTTGTAACAACTGAAGAAAAAAAAAAAGGGGGGGGGGGGGGACTGTGAAAAACAAACACTGCGTCTTGTCAATTTGACATTTGTTATGTAAATTATTACCTTATCTCCTTTTTGGCCAGAGGGTCCAACCAGTCCCTGTAATCCCTATGTAGAAAAAAAAAGCATAATTTTTAGTATGAACCTTTTTGTTGAAAAATGTATGTTCTTTTATAATAACACTGAGATATTATCATGTAATTTTAGGCTATGTTCAAACATGGTATTTTATGCTCAGTATTTTTTCCACGAAAACCAGGAGTGGGTTAAAAACGCAGAAAGGCTATGTTCTCACACGGTTATAATTGAGTGGATGGCCGTCATTTAAAGGGGTTATCTACCTAAAAAATTAAATGCTAACTGGTCTTCTTTGCCAAGTCCTCCTGAGTATTTTGAACTGTCTCCTGTCATTTCTGAGTTGCAAGTTTTTTCTAAAAGCCGATCTATAACCAAGATAGGAAACTACATTTTCCATAATGAATCTCCATGATTGGTCCATTTGTGTACTCGCCCCCTTAGCTTTCTTTCCTGCCCACTGCTGTCATTACTATTGCACAGTAAACATAGGACTGTTTTTCACTGATTTTGCATCACATCACCCCAACATGTATTCAATACTAGCTGATGATGTAGCAGAGCTGATATGTGCATGGTGTAGCTATGTGCTGCATAACTGGTATCTATTTACTGGGGGTGGAGGGTGTAATATAGGTTTAAATCTCTGCTTGCTGACTGTGAATAAAAACATTCTAGTTCCATCCAGACTTAAAGAACATTGATAACACTTACAATATACAGAGCTGTGACACAAAGACAGGTACATATGCCTGCATTTACTGACAGAAAGCAGAGCTAGAATTATAACAGTTCATATTACAGAAACCTAGGCTCAAGGACACATAAAGTCTATGAAAGCAGCACAGGTGCATGGAGATGATGCAGATAATGTCTCCTGGGGGTCAGGTTGCCAAGTAAATAGACAGCTAACCCAGCCCCCAGAAAGGATATCACATGTCCTGTGTCTACAAAGGGAGGGGGAAAAGAGGGAGCTGAGCGTGGTCAGAGTGAACCCAGAGTAGAGGATTTTAGACATTCAGGGAAAAGGTGCAAGATAGGTTATACATGTATATTAGACATAGGGTAGTATTTGGAAGGGGGATTTGTTCTGAATATTGTTTTTGTTACCCGAATAACCCCTTTAATGACAAATTATTACCATTATTTTAAAACAACGGCCGTTATTTGCCATTAAATGGCGACCATCCACTAAATTGCAACAGTGTGTGAACATAGCCTATCTGTGTTTTCAATCCACTCCTGGTTTTGAATGAAAAACCACTGACCAAAAGACGGAGCAAAAACACTATGGGGGACATGTATTATCCGGCAAAATGTGGTTTTTCGGCGGAAAGTGCCAATTTGCGAATGATTTTAAGTGCAAATGGGCGATTTTGAATAAAATATTAACAAAATGGCACTTTCCGATGGGTACGCCGGGGGGGCGGGGAGGGGGTGTGGAGGGGGCTGAACGGGGGGCGCGGACTCATAGTCCGCGCGATTCATCATTTTTGTATCTTAAAGATACGCCGAAAACCTACTCCAGTCCTCAGCTGGCGTAGGTTTTCGGCCGTGCGCACCGGAGCGCATAGGATTTATGTAAAGGCAATCCGCCTCTACATAAATCCCCGTAGCGCCGGAGATGCGGGGACATTTTTAAGTCCGGCGTAAGAAACGTCGGACTTAATAAATGTAGGATGTGTGAACATAGCCTTAGTTTGTAAAACTTCTCTGGAGAATTTAAAGTTGCCCTTGAGTTGCTAAAAGTATAACAATATATCTGGGAAAGTCAATGAGGTAACACAGGGCCATTATCTTCTATAGGTATTGATTCTAAAGGTATCGAAACACTAAAAAAAAAAAAAAATCTATGATAATCCTAGAATGTATTGCTAGAAAAAAAAAAAGAGAGAAAAATTCCCATAATTTATTACTGAATTCTGTACATGAATTCAAACACTCCAGAAAACACATCTTAATTATAGTAATTTAGCATCAATTTTGATCTTTTTTCTTTCTTCTTTATAAAATGACAATAAGAATATTTTATGCATATTTAATTTTGTATACCTTCAAATAATCTAGTTCCTTCAGTTAGGCTCACCATGCAGCCTCTTTACAATTGCTTGTTTTTCATTGTTCACACTCGAGCAACCTTTTTGAAGGTTCAAAAGATACATCTCCAATTATTCTCTGCAAATGCTGCATCTTATTTGATTTAGTTCATTTTGTTACAGGGCTCTAAATTACGTCTCTCTTTTAACAAGTCTCCAAATCATCACACCTCCATGATGACAATGACCTAAGCTTTGTACCAATCAATCAAGCATGCTATGTCATAACCACTGCTGCATTCTTTAAGAGAAGACCACAAAATAACAATCCCATATAAATATGAACATTACAATGGCTCAATTTACCTGCACTAAATTAACATTATGTTAAAAAAAAAAAAAAATAATCTAGAAGCACTGCAGTTAGTGAGAAGGAGTTAAAAGTGGTTTCAATTTCAGCAATGAAAAAGGAGCGTGAGTTCCATTTCCTCTTATTTATTCTGATAATAAAACAAGATACCCAGGAAAGTAAGACTACCATTGCAACTTTAAAGCAAATGTATCATCAGGTTCATTCGCTTTAAGTGTTACATACTGTATGAATAGAGTGGCACAGGGAAGTAAATTTTTTTTTTAACCGCGGCCTGAAGCACTGGAGCAGGGCCGTCCCGTCCCCAGTGGGAGCAAACCCCCACCCCTCTATGACCTGGCTCCATTGATTCTAATGGAGCCACGTCACTGAGGTGCGGGGGTTTCCTCCCACTGGGGGCGGGGCGGACTGCTTCCAGTGCTTCAGCCCCAGCTGGTGCTTGCTAATAGATCGGGGCTGTGTGTGGGAACCGGGCCATGGCTGAAAAAAAGGGCAGCAGCTTCCCCGTACCACTCTATTTATATGCAAATGTACGCCCTGGCATCGTTAGGGGAGGTGGGCCGTGCGGTGACCCCGCGTTAAACAGCCGCAATCCAATTAGCCATTTAAATGCAGCTGTCAAAGATGACAGCTGCATCTAAATGGCTGTTTTCCCGGTCCCAGAAATTATATTGTGATCCAATATCTTTCATAATAGAAAACATATTTCCAGAGAAATGCACCACAATTTTTATTGCCCTGTTTCTGCAGTTTATAGAAATATATGATATGTGGCCCTATTGCGCTATTGGAGTCCCCCACAAGCCTCAGATACAAAGGAGCGCCTAGTGAATTTTGAAGCCTCCGGTACAATTGGCCAATTTTCAAAGTACCACTTCTGGTTGGCAGAGACTCTGGGGTGCCAAAACCTAACAAACACCCCTAAAAGGACACCATTTATGAAACTGCACCCCTCGAGGGATGTAACAAGTGGTATAGTGAGCACATGGACCCCACTGGTGACAGACACAAATGTGGAACAATGTGCTGTGAAAATGAAAATTTTATTTTTTACACTAAAATGTTGGTGTAACTTTGTATTTTTCATGTCCACAAGGGGTTAAAAGAAAAAAATAAACCACTAATCATGTAGAGCAATATCCTCATATTACAGGAGTACCCCACATGTGGACACAAAGTGCAAAGCCGGTGCACGGAAAGCCTCCAAAGGGAAGGAGCATATGGACCCCACTGGTGACAGGCACAATGTGCCGTGAAAACGAATAATTGAATTTTTTTACACTAAAGCTTGGTCTAGCCTTAAAATTTTCAGGTTCACAAGGGATTAAAAGAAAAAAAACATAGAATTTGTAGAGCAATTTCCCCCGAGAACAAAAATACCCCACATGGGGACATCTCGGACAGCACCAATCACAGCTATGTGCCAGGGTCCGATCCCGGAAAGCAAGGAAATTGCTGTGATTGGCTGATGAGAAGTCATCGGGCAATCACAGCGATCATCGTCACGGGGGGCAGGGAAACTTCCCCATACGTGACAAAGGAAGATGGCTGCTGTAAGAATCAGCAGCCATCTTCAATGGAGCGCCGCACAAGTTTTTTTTTTTTTTTTTTGTGGCAGAAATCAATAGTCCAGGTGATTTTAAGAAATTTTGTAATTGGGTTTATTAGGCAAATATGCCATTATCTGCATTTAAAAAGCCTTTTCCCAGGTCCCCCCTCCCTCCTCTTTTTCATTCACTGCAAAATATCAGGAAATCTTGACTTGTTGCATCAGACACAACCCTGTCTGTTCTATAGAGAGGGGAGGGGGAGGAGGGAGTTAGTCGTCAGCAGAGAGCAGAGAACAAAGGATTACACAACACAGAGGTGGGTGACAGCGGTATTCAGAGGTCTGAGAGGTCAGTGCCAACTGTCAGAGGAGATAGCTTAGTGATTAACTGTAGATTAACTCTTTGTTGTCCTGTTTTGGTGCCTCATCTCTCTCCACCCCTCCCCTCTCCATAAGTTTCTTTTCATGATAAAAATGCATTTTTCGGCTAATAAACCCAATTACAAAGTTTCTTAAAATCGTCTGTACTATTGATTTCTGGAAAAAAAAATTAAACGACAGTGACACTTTAATATAAGACTGGCGTACTTGTACGTCAGACTTCATAAATCGCCCCCTATGACTCCATGATAAGAGGCCCCCTTTGCTGTGGGGCCCCTTTCTTGTATGTACACTGCTGCACTGTATACTATGATTTCCATGCAGATTTTTTCCTATTATCTTTGAATAAGAAAATATAATGCTGCATGGCATTCGTGTTAAAGGTTAAAGCTGACAACAGTTTATATTGATAGAAAGTTTAATCTGTGCTCTGCTTTGGGCAATTAATGTTGCAATTTTCTCAATGTCCCCTTCTAGCTAAAATTTGTTCTTGCCAAACAGATTTTTCCAACTTTATTTTTAGAACAATGACATGTCAGCCAGTAATTGCAAACTAAACCAGCCACAATCATGCACCTTGACATCTATGCTGTTTGTAAGTGATATTTAGATTTCGATGTATGCGGATAGTTGAGAAAAAGCTTTCAAGCGCAGATCCCAATCACACATATTTTTAATAATTGTAGTTTATTTAGTATGTTATTTTTGAAAAACATTATTTCAAGCAATATCACACTGACAGCAATACTCTCTGTGTCTGCTCTTTAATTTTCTAATGTTTAGCATGCTTATTCTATTGTGGAAATGGTGTGGATGTTCACCCCACAATTCACACTTGTTTTGCTGTGGAATTGCCAGACTATGTCTGAACTTACCATTGGGTTATGTTCACACTATGTAAGAGGAATGGATGTTGTTTGACACGGCCGTGTCAAACAATGGTCACTGTCTTACATGTTTACACAGCCGATACTGCAGTATTGGCCAGATGAACATCTTTTTATTTTAATTGGAATGCAGGCACATTTGGGTGTGCCTGCACTCCAATTAGCCATTCACCTCAATACAATGTACGGCCATAGGAACGGCTATATATTGTGTGAACAGATTATGAACAACGGCCGTTGTTCACATAATTTAGGCCGGAAGTAATTGACCAATCAATTATTTCCATGCTGTAAGGGAACAGCAGCCATTGTGCAATACATTGTGTGCACAGTGGCCACTGTTCCCCATAGGATTTTACAGAGTGTATTCTTTTTTTTACAAGAACGCCCATTGTTATAATCGGCAACAACAGCTGTTCTTGTCAAAAAAGAATACACTGTGTGAACATAGCCTTAAAGCAATTGAAAGTT